>NC_068389.1:29965255-30231064 GCF_023724105.1 Carassius gibelio | reverse complement strand
AACCCTCCACACTCTAACCCTCCACACTCTAACCCTCCACACTCTAACCCTCCACACTCTAACCCTCCACACTCTAACCCTCCACACTCTAACCCTCCACACTCTAACCCTCCACACTCTAAGGGGAGCCGGTATGAACATACCGGCTCCCCTTCTTGGAGAATTTAGTGCTCTCTCAGGCTTGTGAACCACTTAATTTAAAGAATGAATTACCACTCCGGCAAACAATCTCACAATTAAGCGACTGAAGCCCGACAAGTTGAAAAATATTACTCCCTTCTGGAACGCACCCTCCGTTTATCTGGTTGGAAATCAATTTATGAAAAAAAAAAAAAGAAAAAAAATCCCGTGAACAATTTCACCAGTGCAGCTCCTTTTAGTAACCCAAACCCCAGACTTAAGGTTGCCAGTGCCCACTTGGTTGACCTACCTTCTCAGCTAACTTGGGCCTGTTTGGCCATTCCTCGTCTCCCCAGAAAAGCCATAGGGAGAAACGTTTAAGACACATTGTCAAAAGCAAACTCCAGGATCAGGTGTTTTGGTTCTCTAAACGCTTGACACTCTCCTCTGGAGATATCTGCCCAGGGTGATCAGACTTCAGTGTATGTTTCTTAGTGAATTTGTTAATTCAACCTCCACTAGATCCACAATGCTACTGTTGGTATCCCAATCTCTCACTCTCAATCCCCTGCTTTATACTACAAGCACACCGGCTGTCAGAGTACACTTTTTACAAACCGATGGGAAAAAAAATCTTGAAATGGAACCTTCCTCTAGCCCTATCCCCCTCTATATCCTCCCACCCCACACTTTGTGCAACAAACATACTTAAATGTTCTTCCCCATAGAAGACTGGGCTCCAATTAAGGCCTGATAGCCCCAGGCCACCTGCCCTGCGTGCTGTCCAAGTGGACCCAGGGAGGCTGGATACTCACCGTGCAAGTGACCCTTCGTTAACACCGCAAGGTATCCAGGTCACCTGAAAAAAATCCCAACCGCAAACTTAAACCTCCCGCTCTTTCCCATCAGGCCGAGAGTGTGAGACTGGCGGATGCACATTTCTGTACACCAAGCTTCTACCAGTCCACCCCTCTTCAAAGTTCACACATTTTAGAACTGAACAGACATCATCCTTACCAGGACAACCGTCAGATGCATGAACCTTTGCCACAGAGATCCCTTGTATCTTTCATGCATGCCCAACTTTGTCCTAGTTACCGCGTCCATGGTGACCCCTGAAAATCATTATATTTAGTTTACTCTTAGTCATAAATGCCCTCATCCCTGAACGCCCCATTCCAACTCCCACACATCACCGACACACACAAAACCTTTGCCCTTCCTTCCAGTTCCTCTCATCCTGCTTCCGACCTGATGCCATCTCGGTTTATTTGCAAGTTCACAACTCCTTCTGTTTCCATTCCCCAGTTTGAGAAAGCCTGGAACTGGAAGACTTTTGAACACCCCATCTCTCTTTCCTAGGACAACAGACTCCCACTACTTCCAACAGTTCGAGTTTATAAGCTAGCATTCCTACGATTTTAGTACTATGAACTTATTTCATTTGAGTCCACTGAGAAGGAATATTTCTTTATCTAAAAATGCATATACCTAATGTGTAGTAGTAAAGAAACTAAATGCGTGATTCTTACTCAAATCACTGCAGCTCATTGTCATCTATAGCAAACATGTATGTGCTGAAGTACTTAACACAGAGATCACTGTATCAGCAACTCCACATTTACTGTCTTTATATAAAACAGCAGAATTTGTGACTCATCATTGACTGAAGCGCAGGATCTACTCTCCAGCACAATGGTGAACAACAAAACTACATTAACAGATCTCTCTTGTGCAAACACACATTAATACAGTCGAGTTCAGTATTTACTTTCATGATCAGTGTATGACTTTGCATACATTTTTTTTCTGTGGATGTTCACAAATATTTTAGTATTTTTTTCATTTGGTAATTCTAACATTTACATTTTACAGTATACTACTGTTTTTCCTTGACTTAACAGCAACAAACTGCACTGTAAAAAATTGTGCCGTCAAATAACAGTAATTTTCTGGCAGCAGGGATGCCAGTAAAGTACTGTTAATTTACAGCTCTCAACCATTAATTTATCACTCTTATTTTTTTACAGTATTTTACCGTAAATTCTACCATGGAAATTAACTCCACTCCCACTGCTTCAAACAGTTCGAGTTTAAAAACTAGCATTCCTACCATGTTAGTTCTATGAACTTATTTCATTTGATTTCACTGAGAAGGAATAGTTCTTAATATAAAGATGCAAACACTTAATGTGCAGTAACAAAGTAAATAAAAACATGACTTTTACTCTAATCACTGCAGCTCATTGTCAGCTATAGCACACATGTATGTGCTGAAATACTCAACACAGAGATCACCACTGTATCAGCGGACCTACATTTACTGTCTTTATATGAAGCAGCAGAAGATCAGAATTTGTGGCTCATCATTGACTGAAGCACAGGCTCTACTCTCCAGCACAATGGTGAACGACAAAACTACATTAAACTAACAGATCTCTCTTGTGCAAACACACATTAATACAGTCGAGTTCAGTATTTACTCTCATTGGGTCTCATTCATGAAACATTTGTAAATATACGAGTAAATATCTGAGTGATTTGCGCGTAAAGAGAACTTCCCGAAAAAACTCTTCTCCTGATTCACAAAAACTTCGTAAACGTCAGATGTGATAGTGGAATGTGTGTGTGTGTTAATGAATTCCAATCAGTCGTAAATGGGACGCGCGTGCACGCTCACTCTCAATTACCATAAATCCCTCCCATTAAATCCGACTGACAACTACATATGAGCATCATATTATGACACCAAACGAAGGATTTCAACATGTCTTCTCAAAAGCGACTGAAAAACAAACATTTCTCAGCTGCAGAAATTGAAGTTTTATTATCAGAAGTTCAATCAAAACGGCATTTAATTTTCAAGCGTACATAGTGGCGTATCAGGTCCTAAAAAAGGAAGTTTGGCAGCATATTACAGATCCTATTACTGGCTCTCATAATAAAAGTTAAAAGAAAAACCGTATGTAATTAATATATATAATATTTTTTCAAAATGCTGTGTAAATATGTACACGATTAAGGTGAATTAAAATGCAGCCGTATTAATGTGCAAAACGTTCAGACGTTAAACACAATATTTACGCGTGGCTGGGAGCAGGTGTAGATTTCTTTCGTACCAACTAACATTAGGAAAATACGAACATTTTAATGAATCCAAAAATTTACGCCAAAACCACTTTACACACGATTTACACAAAAATTCGTTCTGCTCATGTTTCATGAATGAGACCCATTATCAGTGTATGACTTTGCATAATTTTTTTCTATGGATGTCCACAAATATTTTAGTTAAATTAACTTTTTTTTAATTTGGTAAATCTGACGTTTACATTTTACAGTATATTACTGTTTTTCCTTGACTTAACGGCAACAAACTGTAGAAAAACACTTTTTGCTGGCAACCATCAATTTATGGCAAGAAACTGTCGAAAAACAGTTATTTACTGGCAGCAGGGGTGCCAGTAAATAACTGTTTTTCTACAGTTTGTTTCCTGTAAATTAATTACAGTTTATTACTGTTAAATTATGTTACATGCTTTTTTTTTCTTCATCTTAAATCTTTAACCCCTTAAACCCAACACCAAAATCCTCAGTTTTAAATGAACACTTATAATGTGTGCACACTACAGAGTGTTTGAGTAACACTAAATTAGTGAAGTTAATGAGATAATTATGTGATTAATTGATGATTGAGCATTAGTGATAAACACCTGCAGAATCACTGAAGGAAAGAGAAACACAAGCACTACAAATTACTTCAACCACAGCCTTAAATGAAATCAACTGAATAAAAGAATACATCAAATCTCTCAAGATCTGATTAAACAACTACTAAAACAGCTTTACCAGATTCACATTACTAACCAGACTGACTTTATTTCTGTCAGATGTCTACAGAAGATCTTATTGAGAGTTAAATAGGTTTAATATTTGTTTCCACTACCATGATGTAGATCAGTGTTTACTTTAGTTGGGCTCTTGAACGTGACTTGTCAACAACTAAGGTTTTTTTTACATGTTATAACAATGCGTCTTTGGAAATTGTTATAGCAAAACAAATGTCCACAGAAGAAAAAAAATCTGGTATTGTTGTTTATAGATTGAAAAGAACAAACACTATTATCTCTTAACTAATCCCTTGTCTCTTCTTTTATTGATACTACAGCATAAGAAGATACACTGCGGAGCCATAAGTCATGAAAGACTGTTAAGAAAATTTCACTCATAAAAAAAAAAAACCTTTGCTGAAATTTAGACATAAAGATCGAGAATCAGCGTATGAATCACAACAATGGTGACAATCCACAAAATAAATAAACAGATCAGTTCTGAACATCACAAAACATGCTTCTAAAACTTAATACAAATGCAAAATGATAAGCACATAATAATTCAAGAAAATAAGTGAACGATTCAGGGGCATAATTTATTCATGCCGCAATGCATGCTGGGAGTCATGGATGAGTTTTATCCTGTGCTAGTACCCAGCATGCATTGCATCATGAACCTTTTGATTGTCACCATTGTTGAGATTCATATGCTGATTGTTGATTTCTCTCTTTGAGTGTTTTGGGGACTGCTGCCCGAAATATTTTTTTAACTAAAACTGTCGTTAAATCCATAAGTTCTGGTTATCACATTACTGTTCAATCTTACAAAACTGAAGAAACAAAAATGAATTGTGTCATTCACTCACATATTTCAACACCAAACTAATATTTGATTACTATAGCAACACTTTAAGTCAGTCTAGTAGATCATGCCTGAGAAAAACAGCCATAATCACTTGACTGTCAAAATTAATACTGCTGTAACAAATGTATCATAAAAATACAAACACAGCAAATAAACAAAATTTAAAGTACAAAAGACAAGGGTCAGTAGCCCAACTAAAGGAAACACTGATCTCCACAATGGTAACGTCAAACGAAACAGTAACATTATCATCTAAATCTCGGTAATTCTCAGTAAGATCTTTCGATCTCTGATCTCTGATCTGATAGAAATAAAGTCAGTCTGGTTAGTAATGAGTGAAGTTGGTAAAGCTGTTTGTTGATTGCTTAAATCTTCAGTTGATTTCATCTAAAGCTGTGGCTGAAGGGGTGCCAGTAAATAACTGTTTTTTCTACAGTTTGTTTCCTGTAAATTAATTACAGTTTATTACTGTTAATTTATGTTTCATGCTGTTTTTTCTTCATCTTAAATCTTTAACCCTTTAAACCCCGCAACAAAATCCTTATTTTTAAATGAACAATTATAATGTGTGCACACTACAGAGTGTTTGAGTAACACTGAATCAGTGAAGTTAATGAGATAATTATGTGATTAATTGATGATTGACCATGGGTGATGACCACTTGCTATTAACACACAGAATTACTTAAGGAAAGAGAAACACAAGGACTACAACTGACTTGAGCCACTGCCTTAGATGAAATCAGCTGAAATAAAAGAATTCATAAAATCTCTCAAGATCTGATTAAATAACTCCTTAAACAGCTTCACCAGATTCACATTACTAACCAGACTGACTTTGTTTCTGTCAGACGTCTACAGAAGATCTTATTGAGAATTAACTCAGGTTTATTGTTTCATTTGAAGTAACCATGTTAGAGATCAGTGTTTGTATTAGGTGGGCTCTTGACCCTTGATTTCTGTCTTAGTCTCTTCTCTGGCTGTTATAACTGTGTGTTTCTAAAACACAGTTGTTGTAATTCAAAAGCCCAGAAGAAATGCCATCAGGTATTAACCTAGGTGTAGGTTGTAATACTTTATATTGGTGATGATAATTATTGATCCGTACGGAGTCTAATCTCTGATTAAATAGATGTTGTGTAGTTAGTAGAATAGAGGTTAGCATCATCTGGGGTCCTCTGAGGGTCAGCATCATCTCTTCTCAGGTGTTCTGGATCCAGACTGGAGCTTATGCAAATCCCGTGGCAAAACATAGAAACAAAATAGAGACATCATTAGCATAGCTGCTGATCCAACAAAGTAAAATTAGTTTAACCCAAGCTAATGAATAAAAATGCACATTTGATCAGATGCAACTACACTCATAATTTAAAAGATACATTATTCGTATGCTCTGCAGCATTTTTTTTTTTTTATGGTCACCATTGTTGAGGTTCATATTCTGATTATTGATGTCTTTGTGTGACTGTTTGACACCATAGAATACCACTCTGTTTGAAAAGTCATTCAGATTAACTGATTATCACAGAACCACTTCCTCTTAGAAACACTTTTACTATAATCTACCAAAATTACACAACACTTATTTCATTAGAGATTAGACTCCGTACGGATCAATAATTGATGATTATCATCACCAATATAAAGTATAACAACCAACATCTAGGTACAGGTGAACACCTGATGATATTTCTTCTGGGCTATTGAGTTACAACAAATATGTTTTAGAAACACACGGTTATAACAGCCAGAGAAAATACTAAGACAGAAATCAAGGGTCAAGAGCCCAACTAAAGCAAACACTGATCTCTAACATGGTTACTTCAAACGAAACAATAAATCAACATCTAAACCTTAGTTCATAATCAATAAGATCTTCTGTAGACGTCTGACCGAAATAAAGTCAGTCTGGTTATTAATAAGTGGAGCTGGTGATGCTGTTTGTGGGGTTGTTTAATCAGATCTTGAGAGATTTCATGTATTTTATTTCAGTTGATTTCATCTAAGGCTGTGTCTGAAGTCAGTTGTAGTAGTTCTTGTGTTTCTCTTTTCTTCAGTGACTCTGTTTGTTAACAGCAGCTGTTCATCACTAATTCTCAATCAGCACTTAGTTAATCACTTAATTACTTGAATGCAAAGTTTTAAAACTTACAGGGTTTAAATTAAGCCAATCTGTTTACTCAAACGGTTAGGATACTATACTGTTGTAGCCATTAAAAAAAGCGCGTTTCATATTTGTTAAAATATTATAATGTTGTTTGTTGGTTGAGTATTGCACATTGAGCAGGGTAAGCCCAAGCTAATTTGACATTGCAGTACATGACTACTTTGGTCTGGTTTACATAGTTACTGTCGTTCAGAAAATGCTGGATTTTTGTCAGTAAACTGATCTTTTCCCTATGAACCTAAATATACTTTTTTTTAAGTCCTGGGTAATTTGGTTCATGCTGGCTAAATAAAAGTTTCACTGAACATACAGTATACCTTGACTGCACCTTGTATTTTCCAATTTCTACATATCATGATTACACATTATTTAAGGGGTAAATATATTCTCTATCTCAACATTATTTTTCTCCTGGCTATAATAATGGTCTCTTGTTTATTGGTACAATAATTTTGATTAGTTTTGGAGTGGCAGTGATTTGCAGCTGGTAATGGATGGTAAAGAGGTTCTCTTGAGTAAGATAGTGGTCTATCTTAAAAAGAATTTAACAAATGAATGTGAACTAGTTCGTTTTTAGAGATGTGAACTTAGTTCATTTAAAAAAAAGAACTATGAACATGAACTAGTTCATTATCATCTGTGTGAACTGAACTTTGAGCTAGTTCTTTTTAAGTATGAACTGGCACAACACTGGCTATCGGACAATTCAGAAAGAAGCCCTGTGAAGTGAAGTGAAGAAAAGTGAAGAAGAAAAAGAAACACCACCCAGCAGGCACAGAACATCAATGTGACGTCAGGAAGATGTTTGAATGTTGGAGACTTTGAATTTTGGTTGGAATAAGCACCACACTGTAACAATGGGTGAAATGCATGGCAGCACATTAAATATCTCAAGATCTCAGCAGAGGCGGATTAAACAAACAGCATTACCAGCTTCACTTATTACTAAAAAGACTGACTTTATTTCTGTCAGACGCCTACAAACACTCTTATTGAAAATTAACTGAGGTTTAACTCTAATGTGTTTAATTTCCATAGCAGCATAACAGTTAAACACCATAACAGTGATTAGTGTTTCCATAAGCTGAGCTCTTAACACTTATTATATGTTCTGGCTATTGTGACAGTTTGTTTGTCAAGCACATTTGCAGCGTCAAATAAAGCTAAAGTGACATGAGATCAAGTGATGGCTGTTACCTGTTAATGGTTTTATAATCATCATAAGATAACCTGATTCGCTGATGTTTTTTTTATCTAAAAATTATGTTGTTCCATTAGTACATTTATATTACAAACCCACATGTGATCCGGGTGTATTATAACAATCAGATAAAACCTTTTAACAAAGCTCAAAAAACAGATATCAACATCAGCGTATGAATCTCAACAATGGTGACATGCTTCATGCAGCAATGCATGCTGGGAGCCATGCGTTTTATACTATGGTGGCTCCCAGCATGTATTGCTGCATGAAGCATGTCACCATTGTTGAGATTCATATACTGATTATTGATGCCTATGTGTCTCGAAAGCTTTTTCTCCCAAAATGTATTTAAAAATAAAAATTCACAATGTCTGATCTGAGGGAAGAAAGTATTGTCTCTTGAATATTGTTCATTAGTAATAAATAACCACTTTGGGTCAATGACGATAAAAATAACTTCCCTCAATCATTTTTCTTCATGACGATGAAAACTATATCACCTTATCTTTGTTTATGGCTCCTTTTCTATAAACACTATTACAGGAACCACAAACCTACTAAGCCAAGAGTCAAACTACCCAACTAAAGCAAACACTGATCACAATAATGGTGACCAAACATTTTCAAATAAACATCAACATCTTAACCTCTGTTATTTCTCAAAAATAACTTCTGTAGATGTCTGACAGAAATAAAGTCAAACTGGTTAGTAATAAGTGAAGCTGGTAATACGTGTACTGCCAGTTTCATTTTCAACCAAAATCCAACGTCTAACCGCTATTATTATGTTTGAGATATCAATCACTGGTCGATGACCATAATGTTTGTATAAACTGTAGGTAACAACTGGTAAAATGTACATCTAGGTCATAAAAACCATAATAATACCTACACTTAAATATTTTCTTCTCGGCCATGTCATCAATTGCTCTTGAGCGAAATCTCCTCATCCGTTGTCTGATTGGAATTTTGCAAGGATTTCTGTGTAGTTAAAGTGTGCATAGCATGCATCTATCAACTTTTTTTTTTTTTTTTTTTGGTAACTTACCCACATTAAAGTGTTTAAAAAAAAGAATGCATGAAGCTAGAATGAAATGTTTTTGTTTACAAGCAGATACACTGTTCTTTCTTTGTATGTTTTGCATGCTCAGATATTCATGTAACAAAATGTATACAAATCCAAACATAAATAGGGACATAATAGTCTTAAAGTATTATATAAATTTCACTTAAAGAAAACTTATGAGTATACTTGCAGTGTAAGTGTACAAAGTATTTAATTAGTAAACTATCAGCAAATCAAGTTCACTTTTATTATAATTGCAGTACAAACTACAAACATAGAGGTAAATTAGTTGTGTACTCAAAGTTTGCTACTGTTATACTTAAAGTATATTTAAAAGTATATTTTATATACTAGAAAATAGGCCGATTTAGTCCCAAGGAGTATTGAAACAGTACACTTACAAGTATACGACTAGAACCCTAGAACACTTTGTATACGTGCTACATAAAGTATACTTGAACTTTACTTAAGTAAACTTAATAAAATAAACTTGAAGTATACTACTTTTTGCTAAGGGAAGAGAGGACCGCCTTTCTGGTCAATGCCAGGAAAAATAAGTTTTGTCTGCAAGCTTGGCTGTTAGCAAGCCACTTTTCCTCATTGTTTCAAGCCCTTTTGTCTGGCAGCTTGAGATAATGACTTGCAGATTTTCCATTAAGTAGTTTGTAAATAAAAAGTAGCATTTCCTGTTCCCAAATATGCATAGGGGGGGTGCTTCCTTTACGGTATTTATCTGTGCCTGCAAAAATCCAGTCAGGTCCTCTAAATATTTGCAACTATGACTAGCTCTCCTGACAGATTGATTGACCAACAGTTTGGAATTTTAATAAAGATCACATCTGCTGAATTTATTGTATAACAACTTACACACTGCATTTAAAAACTGCATCTATAACTGCATGTTAACACATTTTGTGACACAGTTGATATTAGACTGCAGTTTTTCCCCCTCAAAAAATCTCCAATTACTTATTTTTTCTAAAGGGTTAGGCTTTATGCTGCCTTTTAATTATTTCCTAGCCCACTATTGTGTTGTTCTGAAAAAAGGCCAACGCATTCAGATCAGTTCTCTGTTAAATGTTATGGAGGCAAGGTTCAAGTAAGTTCTAGACTTTCAAAAACCCATAGAGATCCATTTACCTGCTCTGGTCGAAGTCCCAGTGGCACCCAAGCATATTCTTTCAAGGCGCAGCCAGAGTCGTCATCTGAGGTGGAGCTCTGCTGAAAGCTGAACGTAAGCTTGTTGACCTTCGGTTCCATGTCCAGCTGCCTAATGGTGCCGTGGAGACCAACAGAATTCTCAAGGTTCATCAAAAAGGACTCCTAAAGATGGAACACTGCGTCATGGATCACGAAACCACATGATAAAACATCTTATAAGAAACATTGAACAGAAACACAAAGGGAACAAAGCAGTATCCCAAAACATTTAATGGCCTTTACAGTGACTTCCAGTCTGGGGTAGAGGCCTGCTAAATAGATTCTGCTCATAAAATGATGGCAGTTTTATTGTAACTGCAATTGTTCTCTTCATACTTCAACCATCCTAACTTCATTATGGTCAATTTAATTTAATGGATTTTCATGACTCATCATCACCATCACAGCTTTCTGTTATTTTCTATTTCCTTCTACTGGGACTCTCTTCTTTTTACGTTGAGCACTAATGCATGCCATCTATGATTTTTCCCCAATAACATACGCCGCGTTTCCACCACAGGAATTTTACACAGGAACTAGGGACTTTGGCCTGGTACTTTGTGTGTTTCCACCGCAGGAACCAGGAACTAAAAGTTGCAGGTAAAAAAAAAAAATGCCCCTCAGAAAGTCCCTACTGGCGAGGTAGTACTTTTTCAAAGTTCCAGGGCCCGTATTCATAAAGATTCTAAGAATTATCTCAGAAAACTCTTAATTTAGCTTAAAAACTTTTATGTAGGAGTCTTAGCTTAAGAGCGATTCTGGACTGATCTGAGAGCAACTCTGAGTAAGGAAAAGACATAAACTTTCATCTTAGTGAGGAGGCGGGGTTGACCCCGTTGCTATGTATGACACAATCTTTTGAAGACTGTGATTGGTTGGTTGTACAAGAAGGAAAAAAAGAGTAATTTTAAGTATAGGGTGTATTCTAATTCTCACTTTGAATTTACATGCGTAATTTTTCCTATTTGACCCGTTCTCTTTCTCTCTCTCTCTCTCTCTCACACACATTATATGTGTGTATCTAAATCCTTTTTATATTTACCATGCTTTTAATTTCCCATAAGGTATTTGATTGGCTTAGAATGATAAAAAAATTTTCCACTCTTTCCAATTACAGTGATTGATGTCCTATTTAAATGGTGGTTTGAATGTTGGTTTTAATGTATCAAACATGAAATCAAAACCAAGAAGGGCGAGAAAGCCAAACTGGACAGAGGAACAGTGTTTACTGTTAGCCCAGTTAGTGGATGAACACAAGGCCATTCTTAAAGAAAAATTCGGGTCGGGTGTCACAGTAAGGGACAAGAAGCAGACATGGGAGCGTATAGCACAAACTATTAACGGTTCATTCCCCCTGCTTGTGCGCACCTATCAGCCTGCTATATTCATGAATGCAGTTTTTTGAGCCTGCAAGGTGGGAATGTCCAGTGGAAACTAAATGAACCGGAGGTTGCTTTTATTGTCGCGGGTGATTTTAATCACTGCAAATTAAAAACAGTACTCCCCAAATTTCACCAGCATGTTTCCTGCCACACCAGAGGAGACAAAACTTTGGATCATGTTTATACAAACATTAATGGAGCTTACATCGCGAGCCCCCTCCCCCACCTCGGACAGTCTGATCACCTTTCTTTGTTTCTCACCCCTAAGTATTCACCCCTCATCAACCGTGTGAAGCCATCAGTGAGGACCATCAAAGTGTGGCCAACTGGAGCTGACTCTTTACTTCAAGACAGGTTTCAACACACTGACTGGAGTATGTTTGCTTCACAGGCTGCCTGTGGCTCTCACACGGACATTGACATCTACACCTCCTCTGTACTGGATCACATCAACTCCACCATTGACAGTGTAACAACAGAAAAACAGATAACAACATACCCTAATCAGAAGCCATGGATGAACAAGGAGGTGCGACTTCTGCTGAAAGCCCGCAACACCGCTTTCAGGTCAGACGACGCTCAGGCCTACAGTAAATCCAGGGCTAACCTGAAAAGGGGCATCAAAAAGGCCAAGTACTGCTACAAGTTGAAGGTAGAGGAACACTTTTCCAACTCTGACCCCCGACGCATGTGGCAGGGCATCCAGATTATCAGTGACTACAAGTCAAGCAACTCCACACCAACAGTCACGGACGTCTCCTTCCTTAACGAGCTAAATGACTTTTATGCTCGCTTCAACAGCGACAGCAAGGAGACGGCCACCAAAATCTCAGCCTCTTCAGACCACCAACCTCTCAAACTCACCTCCACAGATGTCCACACTGCACTGAGCCGGATCAACGCACGCAAGGCTGCTGGCCCGGATGGCATTCCTGGACGTGTGCTTAGGGAATGTGCAGAGCAGCTTGCAGGGGTCTTCACAGACATTTTCAACATGTCCCTCATCCAAGCAACTGTGCCTACATGTTTTAAGTCCACATCCATTGTGCCAGTACCAAAACACTCCTCCCCAACGTGCCTCAATGACTATCGCCCCGTAGCACTCACACCCATCATTATGAAGTGCTTCGAGCGACTGGTCCTAGCACACCTCAAAGACTGCCTCCCACCCACACTGGACCCACACCAATTTGCCTACCGCAGAAATAGGAGCACAGAGGATGCAGTATGCACAGTGCTGCACTCTGCACTCACACACCTGGACCATAACAACACGTATGTTAGGATGTTGTTTGTTGACTTCAGTTCAGCATTTAACACCGTCATTCCCTCCAAGCTGACCACAAAACTTGGAGACCTGGACATTAACAGCTCCCTCTGCAACTGGATTATGGACTTTCTGACCAACAGGCCTCAGCATGTTCGGTCAGGCCACAACCACTCCACAACCATCACACTTAACACTGGCGTACCACAGGGCTGTGTGCTGAGCCCATTCCTCTACTCCCTTTACACCCACGACTGCAAGCCTGTACATGGATCCAACTCCATCATTAAGTTTGCAGATGACACCACGGTGATTGGCCTCATCAGTGACAATGATGAGACTGCCTACAGGGAAGAGATACAGCACCTGGCCACATGGTGCGCTGACAATAACCTGCTCCTTAACACCAATAAGACCAAGGAGCTCATTGTGGACTTCAGGAAGAAGAAAGGAAGCACGCATGACCCCATCCACATTAACGGGATGGTTGTTGAACGTGTCTCCAGCTTCAAGTTCCTGGGAACCACCATCTCGGAGGACCTGTCCTGGACTACAAACACCTCCAGCCTCGTCAAAAAGACTCACCAGCGCCTTTTCTTCCTCAGGACACTGAAGAAGAACCAGTTGTCTTCAACCATCCTGGTGAACTTTTACCGGTGTGCGATCGAGAGAATCCTGACCAGTTGCATCACAGTCTGGTATGGGAACTGCTCAGTGGCTGACCGCAAGGCACTGCAGAGGGTGGTGAAAACTGCCCAGCGCATCACAGGGACACCACTTCCTGCTCTTGAGGACATCCAGAGGAAACGCTGTCTACGTCGAGCTCGCAGCATTCTCAAGGACTCCTCTCACCCTGACCACGAACTGTTTAACCTCCTCCCCTCCGGAAGGCGTTTCAGGAGCCACCGGACAAGGACCACAAGATTCAGGAACAGCTTTTTCCCTAAAGCTGTCTCCTTGCTGAACTCTGCCCTCTGACACCCCTCAACACCCCCCACACCACACATAGACTCCTCTCCCTCTTCAACACTCTGATTTATTTATTTACTCACAACAAGCAAAAAGTAACTTGTTATTACTTGCACTACTGCCTGTTCATCCAGGAACAATGTATAATCCATTTGCACATTGAAATATTTTTTTCTATGCACTTTACTGTCCATTGCAATACTGTAAATTATGTTCATAGTTCTGCCTATAGTGTACATACACTTTTACATAGCCCATCTGTATAGTATGTTCATAGTACACCTATCTGTATATCGTGCTTATAGTATTTAATATCTGTAAATTATGTCCATAATACTTACCTGTATAGTTATTGTACATATTATAGACCTTTATTCTGTACTTACTGCTTATTGCACTTCAGGTTAGATGCTAACTGCATTTCGTTGCCTTGTACCTACATGTGCAGTGACAATAAAGTTGAATCTAATCTAATCTAATCTAAACTGCGACACAATAAGATGTTCTGAAAGTGCTGTAATTGTTTTTGTGATCACTCTGCTTACAGAAGGTTGTGACAGACCCAAATCATCACTATTGCATTGTTGCATTTTCCCATTTGCCAAATATTGTAATATAGTGATTACTTTAATTTATATATTAAATAATAAATTATTATATAATCTATACCGTCTTATTAACTCACTGTCATCCATTGTCTGCAACACATTTCTTCTGCCTCTTCATCTTTCTGCCATTTTCTCCTCCGCTAAAGAAACTCTTAAGCCTCTTAAAAGTCCTCGTCTGTGCTCCTAACAAGTTTGACCTTAAGACCTCTTTTAAGGGTTAAGATGCTTTCTGAATTACTTTTTTCTTTATTAGGATTTTTTTATTATTTTAAGAGTAAACTCCCACATTTCTAAGAATTTTCTAGGAACTTTGTCACTAGGAGCTACTTTTAAATTTTGTCTTTTTTTGCAACAAAAACAATGTTTTAAAATACACAGCTATAGCAGCAAAAGACAAGCTAACACAAGTAGTAACTGGACCAAGATCCCAACTAAACCAAACACTTTCCACCACAATGGTGACTTCAAATGAATCAAGTATCAACATTTAAACCTCTGTTAATTCTCAATAAGATCTTCTCTAGATGTCTGACAGAAATAAAGTCACAAAACATTGTAAGGAGGATCTGTGAATGTCTATATCGGACGTACAGAAGACATAAAAAACATAAAAAAAGAGACGTCATAAAAACATTCTGTCTCCTGAGTGGACACCTTTTCAACAAAGACAAAAGACATAAAAAGACGTCCACTGGATGTAACTTTGCCCAGTGAATTAGGTTGATGTTAAAATACGCAATATAGTAACTTTTACATAATAGTTCCTTTAAAAACAAACAAAAATGTTAAATACATGAGACTTCATGCCACAAGACTGCTAACGTATTAAGGTATAATTAACACTGGATTTATTTAACATGCATTATGTACCATGTGTTGAGTTCAGTGTAAAATGCATTGAGTAAAGAATTTAACAGACAAGACTTGGTATGTGTTTGTGCTTTGGACACAAACGTTCAATAATAAAAAAAGTTATTTGACCCGTGGTATGGTCTTTTATATATTAAGACGGCTTGAATAATATAAAGTTGTGGCCTAGTGGTTAGAGAGTTTGACTCCTAACTCTAGGGTTGTCGGTTCTAAACTCGGGCCGGCAATAACACGACTGAGGTGCACTTGAGCAAGGCACTGAACCCCCGGGTGCTGCAGTGTAAATGATGGTGTGTGTGCATGATGGGTGAAATGTAGAGCATGAATTCTGAGTATAAGTCTCCATACTTGGCTGAATGTCATGACACTTTTTTCACTTTAAAATTGTGTATGCATATAGATAACAGGCCTTGTGTTCAGTAAACAAAATATATTTTGTTCTGATATTTTTAAGGTTAACATGCCTATTTATGTTGTGACAACTTATTATTATTATTATTTTAAGTTGGGTGGACTTTAGTCCCGTTTGTTAAGTTTACTCAAAAAAGCGCTTGTGATAAGTTGCCTTATTTTTTTAAGTTGATGCAACTTTTTTTTTTTTTACAGTGTATATATTATTATATTATAACTTTTTTTTTACTGCAAATATCCGTAAAAAGCTATGGAAAGTTGCATTTTTTACATAAAATTACTGTATAATTGACAAATATATTTGTTTTTTTCTACCATGATTTTGGTAAAAAAAAATAATAATAAGTTGTCTACTGTAAAATTTAGGGTTACAAAACCAGTATACCGTATTGTCTTTTACAGATTCCAAATTTTTTTCACTGTATTTTCCTGGCAACCACAGCTGCCAGTATTTTACCGTAAATTTGAAAGTTTTTTTTACAGTGTAGTTTCTCATGTAGAACAATTTAGACTGGACTGTGAAGATAAATCCAAATATGTGCATCAACACTAAAAAAGTGAATCTCACCAAAAAAGTGCCAAGAAATTTCAGATCAAATTTCACAACAATTAGAATCACTGGACCTTTTTATATTTGGCAGGTACTAAAAATTAGGAAGAAGGAAATTGTGCTTCCTTTTCATAAAACTAGTGCCTCAATGTGGAAAAAAAATGTTAAAGGGGTGGAATATGGGGCAGTCGCTTGCTTGCAAAGAAAATGCACACTCAAAATAGTTAATCTTCCATGTTATGACTGTTCAAACAGGTCAGAAGTAAAAAGAGTAATGCATCACCAAAATCCCTCAAAACTTATTCACCATTATAAATTTTACTAAAGTTTCAAAAGAACACCATACACAAGTTATCAGAAGGCTCAACTATAAATTCATGCTGGATAAGTGTATTGCACTGCAGGTAAATTTATGTTTTATCTGTGCCAATTGACATTTGAGATTTTGTAGCAAATGCAATAGTACCAGACCCCCGCAAGATGAGGGAACAACTAAAACTACCCAACGTGGTTTTCTATTCAGACCTAAAATTCTCTTCAGTTAGATTCTGTGAAAATCACACAGACACCCTGACAAAAACACTAGAAAGGTTACCCAAAAGGTTTGAAGACGTTAGCTGTGTCCCAAAATTGAGTGTACGCACTTCGAAGGCCACGGACTTCAAAGACCGGTCTCCGAAGTGCACGAAGGGTCCTCCGAAGTGCGTGGATGCTCCGCCTTCGCAGAATTTCCTAATTCCTCCACCTGGTGTTTCCGATTAGCGCTCTGTCGCATAGCAACGGTGCGAGCGGAGCACTGATGAGAAGGACAATCCTGCCATGAGAGGTGGAGCCAGAGCGGTTTTTGTTTTTATGTTTTACTTCAAAGTGGAGAAGCCTCCGGCATAACCAAGACCGAGGCCAAGTTGCACTGGTTTGCTGCGTCCTTTGTCGGATTACAACTTTAAATGCAGGTACTGGTTTGGAGCTTACTTGAATAATGTAACGTTAGTGATACATATGAAAAACTACAAAATACACGAACACACATATCAGTTAAAATGCTTACTGATATCTTACAAAGGTGCGATTTTATGTAATTTATTGTCTTGACCATGGTGATCATATGTAGACATGTTTGCAACCAGTTTTTATTAAGCAGTTAAGCATGAAAATAAAACTGATTTTTTTTATAGTATGAACAGTGTTCTGTTTGATTTTAATATTCGGACAATAAATGTTGTTACTTTAATCATAGGTGGACTGTAAGGAAGTACATTAGTTCAGTTTACTCAAATATACAAATATAAAGTAATATGTTTTGTTTTTCCTCACAGACAGCAGCACTACAAAAATATGGTATTTTACAACATGATGCATTGTTGTAGATTAAACTACCCAACAGTGTATTAGTAGGCAACTTTAAATTGAATAACATTTAACATATTTAGAAATTAAACAAATTATTTTTCAGAACAATGCTGTACATACCTTTACTTTTACTCTCAATACCTTAAGTATATTAGAGTATGCAAGATAATACTTCTACTTAAAGGATAGTTCAGCGAAAATGACAATTCTGTGATCCTTTGCTCACCCAGTTGTTCCAGATTTGTAATTTTCCTTTTTGGGTTTACTATCCTTTCAGCTAAGGTTTTAAACATGACTAGTAGATTTTAGCCAATATGGTATTGGTAGTTATTAAAAGTAGTTTACTTAAGTATCTCAATATTTCTTCTACTAATTACAGCTAAACAATTCCCTTCTTTCCCTAAATCAGACTGGACCCCTGTGCAGGATAGACCTGAATGTGGCAGCGCTGGACAGGTGTTTTATGGTTTTGGCCCTGACAGAGCTGCTGGATCTTCTGAGAAGTGAACACCAACAGTGATGGGTGCCACAATCCAGACCCTGGTGTTTCTCTTCTATCTGCTGCCAGTGGTACATCATAAATATGATCTCCAGAGTGTTTGACATGTGCCTCATTCCACTGTCACTGCATTGTCCTCCAAGTCTCTGTGTTACGTACTTGAAATTGTCTAGGGCATGTACCGCAACATTTATATATTAACGTACTGCTGAAGGTGGGGATATGGTGGAAGAACACATGACAGACTCTTTTAAAGGGAAAATTAGACTGGGCTTTATTCTCAACAAGCCAAAAGGCCACTGGACCCAGTCAAAACAACAATAATGTGCGCTTAATACAATGTGATATAAACAAAGACAAACAACAAACAAACAATAAATGGGAAAAGAACAAAAAGTGGCGCCTAAAGGAAAGAACAAAATATAACAAAAATATCCTTAATCTAAACCTAATCTAACCAAAACAAAAATGTAGAACACAAACCGAAATCTTCAGTGCATCCGGCACCCTAACTAAATTACCTATAAAACAGAAATACAAAGGATGGCGCTCACTCCTTACCTAGTGTGTCTAACAAATCATCGGCTACGGGTGCAGTGTATATCGCGATATACTAACCTGCGTTCTCTTCCCAGAATGGCAGTTTTAACAGATATCTCAAAGCGAATAAAAAGCTAGACACAAACTAATCTCGCCCATGTTAAGGCGTAACAAATACTTAGAAACACAAAGCACATAGCACACAACTTAATTGGCGGGCAGAAACAGTCAAAACCTCAGTTTACAGCAGATAAACTCATTCCGCTATAAAGCGCTCGATTTACCACAGAGGAGTTCACAGTGTGCTCCGGAGAGAAAGCATGAATGAACACATAACCCGTTTTAACCAGCTGGGCAGCCTCCGATTGGCTCTGAAGCGGCGCCTTGATGATGACTGACGTCCAACTCGGCCAATCACAGCAACCTGTGAGCAGAGAGAGTAAACTAGAGACAGAGAAGATAATGAGCATAACAACCGACACGTGCTCAATACACCGGCGTGCACAGATCAATGAAAACAGAATACGCGTGGAGCGTAACACCTCCCCCCTTAAGAACCAACTATATGGCATAGATCAAACATATAGTTGTTCAAACAGTGATCAAATCCCGCAATAAGCAACTCTAGATAGTGCGTCAGCTATAACATTTTCGACGCCTTTCTTATGTTTGATTACCAGGTTATAACCCTGTACAATCAGAGACCAGCGCATCAACCGTTGATTCAGATTATACATACGTGACAGAAAAACTAGAGGGTGATCTGTAAACACCATGACTGGAATACTACTCGATCCGACATACACATCAAAATATTGAAGGGCCATTAAGAGTGCTAGTGCCTCCTTCTCGATCGTCGAATAATTCAACAGATGTCTGTTGAACTTCCTGGAAAAATAACAGATAGGATGATCAATACCATCTTTACCTTCCTGAATTAACACAGCTCCAGCACCAACGGCACTTGCGTCTACATCGAGTTTAAAAGCAGAATCACAGTCTGGTGCAGCTAAAACGGGTGCATTACAAAGAAGACCTTTGATCAAGTTGAAAGCATACTGACATTCATCAGACCATAAAAACTTTCGGGATGGACTAAGAAGTGAAGTCAGCGGGTGCGCAATCGTTGAAAAGTTTTTGCAGAAACCACGATAATAGCCAGCCATCCCTAAAAATCGACGGAGTTCACGTCGGGTGGTGGGAACAGGGAACTCGACTATAGCAGTAACTTTTGCTTCTACTGGGCGCACTTGACCTTGACCGACTTCCTTCCCAAGATATGTGATAGTGGCCTGCCCAAATTCACATTTAGCTAGATTTAAGGTCAGCGATGCTTTCTCAAGACGCTCAAAAACAGTTCGCAGTGAAAACACATGTTCTGACCAGTCAGTAGAGTAAACCACTAGGTCATCTAGATATGCATTACACTTAGGCACCCCAGCCAACACCATATTGATGAGTCGTTGAAAAGTGGCTGGTGCGTTGCGCATGCCGAAAGCCATCACGGAGTACTGAAGGAAACTATCAGGTGTTACAAATGCGGAGATGTCAGAAGCACGAGACGTAAGAGGAACTTGCCAGTAACCTTTTAACAGATCTAATTTACTGACATAACAAGCTGAACCAAGGTTATCAACACAATCTTCCATGCGCGGCAGTGGAAAACAATCCGGTACAGTTACGGCATTTACTTTTCGATAGTCAGTGCAAAATCGTGCAGTACCATCGCTCTTTGGCACTAATAAGCACGGAGAACTCCAGGGACTATAACTGGACTGAGCAAATCCATGCTCTAACAGATACTCAACCTCATTCCGCATCAGAGCTCTTTTTGCTGTATTCACGCGATACGCATGTTGTTTGATCGGAGCAGCACCATCCACATCAATATCATGCTCTAACACTGTAGTACGAGAAGGTACGTCGTTAAACAAAGTTGGAAATTCATTAACCAATTGCATAATATCACATCCTTGTTGTTCAGTTAAATGAGACACTCGAAATGCAAAATTAGTTAATACCTCAGAATTCGTAAGTCGAGCACATTGCTGGTAAGTGTGACGTAAGATTACTCCATCGTCCTCAGGATCAGTCATTTCTACAGCCGTGCAAGCTACTAAAACAGGAGATGACACAGGGACAGTAATTTCATCTGAAAGTAACACATTCTGGACAGTTTCTCTGTTGTGAAAAGTCTTTAACATATTCACATGACACACACGAGTCTTCCTCTTCCTATCAGGAGTTCCGATAACGTAATCTGTATTACTGATTTTTCTCACCACCTCATACGGTCCAGAAAATCGTGCGGATAAAGCAGACCCTACCATAGGCAGCAACACCAACACCTGATCGCCCTTGTTAAAGGTACGCTGTACAGATTTACGATCATAGCGACACTTCATTTTTTTCTGAGCAACTTCAAGTGACTCCCTTGCCACTGAACAAGCTTTATGCAAGCGTTCACGGAACTTGATCACATAATCTATCACATTCACTTTAGGATTAGTCTCTAAAGACAAAAGATTCTCCTTGAGCATTTTCAAGGGTCCTCTGACAGTGTGTCCGAATACCAATTCAGCAGGACTGAATCCAAGGCTTTCCTGAACTGCTTCTCTGATCGCAAACAAAAGTAACGGTACAGCCTCATCCCATTCCTTACCCGTATCCATGCAGTACTTTCTGAGCATTGCCTTCAGCGTTTGGTGGAAACGCTCAAGTGCCCCCTGGCTTTGAGCATGATAGGCACTTGCGACCCTGTGGGAAATATTTAAACTGGACAACACCTGAGAAAAGATCTTCGAAAGAAAATTAGTGCCTTGATCTGTCTGCACAATTTTCGGTAAACCAAACGTAGAAAAAAACTTCACCAGTGCTCTAGTTACAACAGGTGCTGTAATCTTCCTCAATGGAATTGCCTCCGGGAATCTAGTCGCAGTACACATTACAGTCAATAAAAACTGGTTACCGGTCTTAGACTTAGGCAAAGGGCCGACACAATCGACGATAACATGCTCAAATGGTTCCCCTATCACTGGAATAGGAACAAGTGGAGCACACGGAATGACTTGATTCGGTTTGCCGGTGATCTGACAGGTGTGGCAGGTGCGACAAAATTGTGTGACATCAGTTTTTAATCTAGGCCAAAAGAAATGTCTCAAAATTCGGTGATAAGTTTTCTTAATTCCTAGATGTCCCGCCAAATCGTGATCATGAGCTAAAGATAGAACTTGCTGTCGGTAACAGGAAGGAATCACAATCTGATACACACTACCCCATTCAGAATCATCTGCAATATCATAGCGCCACTTACGCATCAATAAGTCGTTCTCCACATAATATGTAACTTTCCTCTCTGGAGCAGTCTTTGAAGAAACAGCAGCAACAAAACACTTTTGAAGACTTTTATCCTCCTTTTGGGCAGAAATAAGTCTCTCGCGTGTCACAGACAGATTTATATTTAAGGAACTCGGAACAAGGGATTTCTCTACAGCTTTACTCTCATCAGCTAAAACGTCACTGATAAAAACAGGTGCCATAAAAGATGTACCCAAATCATCCACTGCATTTATCTTACAAGCCTGAGCTCGCGTCACCACACAAACTGGAAAAGTGTCAGGATAAGAACTCAAAAGTTCATCAGGTTGATCTGATGCAACTGGATTATCAAAAACTTCCAACAAAGGCATGATTTTCCCACCAGCTAAATCATTGCCAAGGATAAATTCTACCCCATTCACAGGCAATCGTTCACGAACGGCTACTTTCACAAAACCTGTACACAGTTCTGATTCTAGGTGAATCTGATGCAATGGAACTTTAATGAGACCCATCTCTATGCCCTGTACTAGTACATTACTGCCACAGAAAGTATTTTCAGAAAACGGCAGTACTTCTGCACTAATAAAAGACTGCATTGCCCCAGTATCACGCAGCATTTTAACTCTTATCTGTTCCGCAGAATATAATTCCCAGTAATGGAAATTAACCCTTCCATCAGAAAAGGTGCATAGCTAGAATCAGGCTTATCACTACGTTCGACTTTAACAGAATCCACCAGTTTCACAAATCCAGCACTCTTAGGTACAGAACTCGACTGTTTTCGTTTTAACACAAAACAATCAGCAATTAAATGCCCCGGTTTGTGGCAATAAAAACATTCCCGATCTTCCTTTGACTTCAAGTTAACTGATTTTGGTCGTGATGAACTACTCGAATTCACTTGAAGAGACACCGTTTTCTCAGAACGTGCAGGAATAAACACATTTTTATGCGTTAATGCAAATTCATCTGCCAGGACAGAAGCTTGAGACAAAGAAGTTACTTTCTGCTCATTTAAATAAACGACAACCCGCTCAGGTATACAATTTTTAAATTCTTCTAAAAGAACTAACTCTCGCATGGTTTTAAAATCCTCTGCCTTACTCGAAGTACACCACTTGTCAAATAAAATGCCTTTCTCCCGCGCAAATTCGACATATGTCTGACTGGAATGTTTCTTATGGCTTCTAAACCGTTGCCTATAGGCTTCTGGCACCAACTCATATGTACACAAAATTGCAGCTTTCACTACCTCATAATTCACGCTATCCTCTACGGACAATGTAGCGCAAGCATCTTGAGCCTTACCAGTCAACTTGCACTGTAACAGCAAGGGCCAAACCTCTTTAGGCCAGTGAAGAGTTGATGCAATCCGCTCAAACACGCTAAAATAGGAGTCAACTTCTGTTTCACGAAACTGCGGTACAAGAGAAATATGTCTACTGACATCAAAATTGGTCCCCATCGAGCCAGCCCCCGTCGAAACATCAGCTGGCTGTAAGGGTTGCACAACTGGATCCGGTGTCACTTTAGCTGCACTCAATTCAAGCTCACGCAGCTTAACCTGAGTCTCCGCCTCAATTTCGAGTCGGCGAACTTCAAGTCGAAACTCCATATCAGCCCGACGATCTTCTGCCCGTTCACGCGACTCCATTTGGACTCGTGCTAAGCGGACTTTAAGCCGCACATCACCTTCTCCAGACTCAGCAGAGCCCGGAGAAAAAGGCTCAAAGGGCGGCAGAGCGGCCTTGGCACCAGAATCCTCTACCTCAGCCATTCCACCTCGCTCTGCTTCGCCAGGGCGACCACCAACACCTTCAACTACTGCAGGCAACACTAAAACACCTAGCTCCACCAACTTTTGAGACACAGTATACTTAATCTCTCTTTTTAGCCGCTGCCTTGAAACAGCAATCTGATAATGAGCAGCAATACGCAGCAAGTCATCTTTTCTACTTTTATTTAACTGCTCAACTGTAGGTGCACTGACAAAAGTGTCTAAATCAAAATCAGCCATACTTCTGAAACAAAGGTTTTAAACCCCACACACTAGTTACCACCTCACACAACACTATCTCTTCAAAAAAAACTGAACATGGATATTCCACCATCCACACCAGCAGTAATTAATATCTCTGGAAAATATATATATAGAATTTAAAGATCTCGGACGAGCCCCCATTTAATGTTACGTACTTGAAATTGTCTAGGGCATGTACCGCAACATTTATATATTAACGTACTGCTGAAGGTGGGGATATGGTGGAAGAACACATGACAGACTCTTTTAAAGGGAAAATTAGACTGGGCTTTATTCTCAACAAGCCAAAAGGCCACTGGACCCAGTCAAAACAACAATAATGTGCGCTTAATACAATGTGATATAAACAAAGACAAACAACAAACAAACAATAAATGGGAAAAGAACAAAAAGTGGCGCCTAAAGGAAAGAACAAAATATAACAAAAATATCCTTAATCTAAACCTAATCTAACCAAAACAAAAATGTAGAACACAAACCGAAATCTTCAGTGGATCCGGCACCCTAACTAAATTACCTATAAAACAGAAATACAAAGGATGGCGCTCACTCCTTACCTAGTGTGTCTAACAAATCATCGGCTACGGGTGCAGTGTATATCGCGATATACTAACCTGCGTTCTCTTCCCAGAATGGCAGTTTTAACAGATATCTCAAAGCGAATAAAAAGCTAGACACAAACTAATCTCGCCCATGTTAAGGCGTAACAAATACTTAGAAACACAAAGCACATAGCACACAACTTAATTGGCGGGCAGAAACAGTCAAAACCTCAGTTTACAGCAGATAAACTCATTCCGCTATAAAGCGCTCGATTTACCACAGAGGAGTTCACAGTGTGCTCCGGAGAGAAAGCATGAATGAACACATAACCCGTTTTAACCAGCTGGGCAGCCTCCGATTGGCTCTGAAGCGGCGCCTTGATGATGACTGACGTCCAACTCGGCCAATCACAGCAACCTGTGAGCAGAGAGAGTAAACTAGAGACAGAGAAGATAATGAGCATAACAACCGACACGTGCTCAATACACCGGCGTGCACAGATCAATGAAAACAGAATACGCGTGGAGCGTAACACTCTGCTTCACCAAGAGATTCACCTCCTGAAGACCTCAGAACACATGGAAGCAGCGCTGGGCTCAAACTGATGTTGTTTTTATGATTTTGAACCTAAACTATGCTGTAATTGGTTGTAAAAAGTACTTTCAATTATAGAGCAATTTGTTTTAATGTGTAAAAAAAAATATTTACAGGATGAAAAAATAGAATGTTTTGAGACAAAATGTGTAAGCTGCATTAAACAAATTAACAACGTACAGAAGTACTTCTTTGATTTACACGTGAATATGCAAAAAAAAAAAATGTAAAAACGAAATGTACTTATTTCCAAACAAATAACACACAAAAAAATTAATAATGTATACAACTTGCACCACAAAAATAAACTACAGAAATTAGGTTGTTTCATTGACAATTTGATATTTAAAAAAAGATACTGAAAAACTGTAATGTACCCATTTTTTCCCCACTGTTTTCTCTTGACTAATGAAGAAAATATTTGTTAAGCATTCTCTCAAGAAGAGAAAGCTTGTGTGCTCCTCTCTCTGGAGTTAGATGTCCTCCCTGAGCAGCTCCACTCGCTCCCTCATCTGTCCCAGGACACTTAGCAAATAAACCATGCCTGTTAACAACAACAGCACAATGAATTTCAGCAAAAAATTGTCTATTAATTTTGTATTAAGTCTTTTCTCAGCAGGCTCACTTTCTCCAGAAGAGTACTAAAATGAGAAAATGGAAACACTTGTAAAAAAAAAAAAAAAAAAAAAAAAAAGATCTTAACATTAGAAAATATGACACAGCAGGACATGCATACAAAATACTGAAGTGCTAATGTTTGGTTAAAACATTTATAGACACCTCTTGCATGACAGCACTTCAAAAACACAACAAATGGAAAGACAATTGCCTTATACTATATATAATCTTGACTTGACTGTCTTATTGTTTGTGGGCTTTATGTAAAAAAAAAAAATACTGGCTTTTAACACTTTGGCTAGATATTTGGGTAAATGAAAACACAATACTTACATTCCAATGTGAAGTCCCCCACAGAACTCTCACCTGCCTTGTTATTTGAATATAAGCACCGTCATCATATGCACGCAAGTGATTCTGGGATATGGTAGGGTGCCAAGTGTCCATCAGTGTACACTTCGTTTTCATGGGAAATGAAGGGCGCATTTGAAGTCGAAATTCATCAGCCTTCGTCACGCCGCGGTGACGCATTCACACTTCAAATGCTCCCTTCCAAGCACACTCCACATCTGCACTTCGGGGTCCACGCACTTCACTTTGGGACACAGATATTGACTTAGTCACCCAGGTTTTACTTAATTTTGGGCTTTTGAATAAAGGTTCTGGTAAGAGACTCCTCAATCATTAACCTGGTTTTGTAATTGTAGCAGAAGAGATATTTTCCCTGCTATGTTACAAATGTTAAACTCTTCCTTCTGGTGGTGCAAAATCCACTAGGATATGATATTTTCTTCAGAGGAAGTTGCTGAAACAGGAAAGAGCTCAAAGTGGCAACAACCTTTTTTCCAAACAGTCTAAGTATGTTAATTTCTGTCTTAAATGCCATTAGCGTCTATTCTAGAACCTCCAGATCTAATCAACAACCCAAGAGAAGGTCGGAGGGTGAGTTGCCTGAGGAGGAGGGGATAGAACCCAGGTCATCACATAGGGGTAACTGCCAGAGACTCATATGGTAATGGAGGCTCAGCATAGCAAAGAACTGTGTGACTTCCAGGGAATAAATGCATTTTGAGCAAATTTATTTTTACTTTAAATTATGCATTACTAACCCGAACACATGGCTAAGAAAAGACATTTGACTGCTAAACACAATGCAAATGAACGCGCTGACAGAATCATTTGCATATGTGTCCTGAGGATACCAGGCCAAGACCCAACAAATTATATCTTGAATAGCTAATTTCCACAATTTTAGAAGAACTGTTATGTTTTATTTCTCACAGAAATAGCATGGTTAAATCAGATACATTTTGATTACTGCAAGCATAGTGGTAGAGGCCAACAAAATCTCATTTTTTCTCATTAGTCAGAATGACACTCATTATAGGTGCATTAAGAATTGTGTGGTTAATGAAATCATTATGAACTGATAATAACTGCGAACAAACTACACTTCATATTTATATACACATACACTTATTTAACACACATACTTAGTATACACTTAAATTTTGCACATAATATACATGTACATGCATAACTGCATTTTGTAATATACCTGCCTACAATTGTCAATTTGTATATTGTCATTCACTATCTACTTATTTGTATTTTTTATTCTTTTATTATGTGTTTTATGTTCTGTCGCTGTCAGTTGTACTGCGGAGCTTCTGTCACGAAAACAAATTCCTTATATGTGTAAACATACCTGGAAATAAAGCTCATTCTGATTCTGATTCATGGCATGTGTGTAAAAACAAGCCTTCATTAAGCCCTGTAAATGTGGAAATATTCATATGGCACTGATGCCACGCCATTAGTCCGGCCCATCAGGATCTGTTTGATTTGGCTGGTCCAGATCTTTGAAAACCTGTTTTTATTCTGTATGTTTTAATTCTGTTTGAGGGTGTAAAATTTCATTTGTCACTTTGTCTGTCTGGATTGGGTATGCTTTTAAATGGTTTTATATTCGTTGTACAGCACTTTGGTTTGCGACTCCTGTTGTTTAAACTAAACCAATCTAAAATAGATAAGCTCTGCTTTTATATTTATATAAAGTGGCTGAAGGGAAGCCTCATGATGAACCAGTTCAGTGAGTTTTAGAATAGTATCCAGGTGATTCTGCCCCAACACAAAAACTCAAGTCAACATTAACAATGAAAACATACTTATGATAAACACTAGTTTCCATCATTATGGACAAGCCTCATATTCCCTCTGGCCCTGCTGTTCATCCCTTAAAATTCCATCGCTCTGAGATGATCTGAAGTCTCAACTTTACACTAAATCATAGCAGATTTATTCCTCGACTTCCCTCCCTGCAGGTCTTTATGTACTTCCTCACAGCACCAGCAGAGAGTGCCACCATCTCCACTACTTCACCCCACACTGGCCAAGACTCAAATCAAGAAGACTTACAGACTTTTTAAAAACCCTTTTTTTTGGTTCCCCAAAGAACCTTTCAAATCAACAGTCCTCATAAGATCCGTGTCCTCTTAGTGTGAAGAAAATGTTCACAATACACCACGAAAAACCTTTTTGTCCAATCACGTTTAAAGTTCTTCATGGAAACACTGATCACATCAGTAAACAGCTTGATTTTTAAGAAAGTATATAAAGAGCCAGTGACAGCGATCAGTGAAGTGAAGCACAAAGCACGAGGAGTTTAAAACTCTGAAGTTGGACATCAAAGCCCTTCCAGTGAAGCTCGAGATGTGGATGACCCACAGAGCAGTTCTGCAGAGGTCTCTGAAGTGACGGGCACAGCGGAGTCCGCTCTCTTGTTGGACACACGTTAAACAAATGCTTTTGCGCCTTGACAGTGTTTCTGGCAACTTTACGACGCTTTCTGAAAACACGACCTGGAAAACGAGTTAGAAACAAGCAGAAGCTCTCAGGACACCGTTTCCTTTGAGTTTCTTCAAATTCACACACCAAACGCCACACGAGACTCTCTCGATGCGAAAAATCACAAGGATCTTACACATTCGGTCTTTCACACACTTATTAAGAGCCACACGTCAGAACTTACCCGAATTCCCCACCCCCAAAGATCCTGTTTATTAGCAGAGAAGATCCGCGTTCGCGCTTATTGGCGTCAGTCGCTGCTGATCCGGGGCTTTAAACTGTATATCTGAGCTGACGCTGACACACACACACAGATGAATGGGAATTAGTGCGTTTGTGAGAGCGTGATTTGGGGATGTTCGGGTCACGTGATGCACTGCGTGCGCCACATGCATTCTCTGTGCATTAAAGGGTTAGTTCATCGAAAAATCAAAATTATGTCATTAAAAACTCACCCTCATGTCGTTCCAAACCCGTGAGACCTCCGTTTATCTTCGGAACACAGTTTAAGACTCGTCAGTTTAAGACTCCTCTACGTCCGCTACGTTCTCAAAACTCAGGCAATTTGATAATACCTAGAATATCAAAATCAACTGCGGGCGGCAGATCCTTTTCCTATTTGGCTCCTAAACTCTGGAATAACCTACCTAACATTGTTCGGGAGGCAGACACACTCTTGCAGTTTAAATGTTGTTCAGTGCTTTGATGCAATGTATTTTGTTTAAAGCACTATATAAATAAAGGTGATTGATTGATTGATTGATTGTAATTTATATAAATGTCTACCCCTCCTCTCCTGATCCCACTCAGACTGCCACATTGCATTCACTTTTTGTTTGATTATTACCTTTATCTCTGACTTACTAAGTGGAACATTTATTTGAATTTCCTCTTCTTTTGTTGCCTCTCTTGCAAGTCTGTCAGCTTGTTCATTCCCAATCAATGTATTAATGTCAATGTATTAATAACCCGCACCCGACCGACATTTTCAACTAACCCGCCTGCAACTCGGACCGCAAAAAAAGGAAAATAAAATATTGTACCCGACCCGCTTCCTGACCCAAATTTTTAAAATGTAGTAAATGCTCATCATATCATCATTGGGCCATAGACGTAGGAACTAGGCAAAAAAAAAAAAAAAAAATCCTTAATATATTCTATTTTTGTCAAGAATTATAAAAAAAAAAATTGTCAATAAGCTCATCATTTGTTCTAAAATAGTCTAGTCTGGCTATGTCTATTTTTATGTTTCTGTTCAGCAGACATGAGCTTCGGGTTTGCTTATTTCTCCATACATTACGCTCCGTTCGCTCATTCCGTGGGGTCTCGCTCAACACAGAATGGCCTGCTGGTTCCAAAATATGCAAGGAGACATTTAATTGTTTAGTAATAAACTGGTGTTTTCTGTGTCGCTGCAAAGATTAAGTTGACGATGCAGACTAACGCCAGAGAGAAATGCACATTATGGATTACATAAGCTTTTTTTTGTGTGTGGGTGTATTCAAGCAGCGCGCTTCAGTTTGAATCTGAATAGCGCGTTCAGCGCGGGGGCGTGGTCACAGTAAATATAATGAAGGGAGATGTGAAAAACTAGACATCGCGTTGTTTTCATATGGATTACTTTATCAAAAAATATCTGTTTTGGCAGCACTTGTTTAGTTTAAAAGCAGACATGTCAAGCTTTCTATACATATCTCTCTCATGTCTCTTCGTTGAGTATTCACGGAGTTACAGTTCATTTTAATGACGTGTTTGTACATTACGATCAGCGCAGACAGCACACCTTGTTTGTTATCTTTATTTTATAAGTGCACAAAGTTCTGTTGTTATTATGTCTGTATTCAAAAAAAGTAGACCCTTTACAGTTTCGATTGATGGATTACTCTTATCTGTATGATCAAAACTGAAAGTGTAATTTAAGTTCTTTTCGTGGTTATCTGGAGAAAATGACTCATAACGCGTATATGCGTTAATCGACTCCAGAGGGTTAAATAGAGTTTTCTATAAAACAAAACTTAATGAAATCGTTAAAATCATGTTTTACCAAAAACAGGTCTTCACCTTTTCTTGTGCCCCTTTCATCTCTACGTGCAGACTGAGCTCGTGCTTCATCTTCGCGCCAGTTATTCAGCCAATAAAGTGTAGGACTATGTATTTCAAAATTGTGTCTAGTACTATATTAATTACAAAGGTTTAATTGGCATCTATATTTCAAACGACCCGACCGACCGTGACCCGAATATCATTAAAAATATTTTTGGATGACTCGTAACCGTGGGCGACCGCGGGTGACCGCAGGCACCCGCTCATTTTGGATCAACCCGCGCATCACTGGCAGGGACCCATACAAACTGCACTATTGTTCCCTGTTGATTAATTGTAAACATGATTTGATTGATTTCATTCAGGAGGTCCTGTCTACACCCTGATTCACCATTCAGAATAGATGTTAATGATGACATAGAATCAGAGCAGATAACAGCTTTAGGGAGCCTAGCCTCTTCTAGCCATTGCAATGCAATGATAATGGCTACCATCTCCGCAGTATAGATAGATAAATGATCAGTAGTTCGCTTTTTGATATATATCTCTGCCTCTTTTTGATATCTTCAGGAATATACACCCCAATTCCAGTCTTACCCTCAGAATCCTTTGATGCGTCTGTATATATTTTTGCAGTATTGTAACACATATTCTCAATATACTGCCCTACCATATCTTTTGTTTCTATGATTACCCTGGGAGAACAAAACAACCAAGGTGGGGTTATTGCCAGAGGCAAGGTCTTGCTACAATGTATATCCTCTATCTTTAACTGATTTGCTAATCTGTTGGCATCCCACCCAAAGCTACATATCTGCGATCTCCCATATTCCCAACACTCACTTAGGACTTCCTTAGTAGGGTGTGATGTATTATGTCCTTTTAAATTGATCCAATAAGCCATACACAATTTCAGGTGCCGGAGGTTTAATGGCATTTCTTCTGTCTCTACTTGTAGCACTGGTACAGGAGATGTTCTAAACGCCCCACTACATACTCTTAGACTTTTAGCCTGCATTCTGTCCAGTTCTTTGATTTGTGTCTTTGATGCAGATTGATACAATACTGTCACATAAGGTGTACAGGAGCGAGAGAAGGAACCAATTGCAGGTAAGTATGTTTTATTTAGGGATAATCCAAAGGGGTAAATAGTCCAGGCAGGGACTATCAAAACCAGAGAATCCAAATCAGAACATAAACAGGACATGAACACAGGGCAAGGCAAAGCAAGGCAAGGCAAGGCAAGGCAAGGCAAGGCAAGGCTGACGGACATGAATTAACATAACATTAAACAAGGACTCCGTAACACAGACTAAGACAGACTGTGTATAAATAGACAGAAGGATAATGAGGGAACAAGAGAACGGTGGGGGACAATCAATTACACAACGAGGAGGAAGGTGACCAAATAAGGGAGGAGGAAGTGATCTGGTGACAGACACCGTGAGCAAGTAGGACATCTAGTGGAACCCGAGGGAACAACAACCCAGACACTGTGACAAATACATCCATAATCAAATACTGATCTAATCAAAGCAATATAAATTCTTTTAAGGGATGTTCCTGAAGCTCCCCATTTGTACCCTGTTAAACATTTCAATACATTATTTCCCTTTTTGCATTTTTCCAACATTTTTTGGATATGTTCCTTAAACGTTAATTTTACATCAAGCCACACTCCCAGGTACCTAATAGTATTAACTTGCTTTAATTGTTGTCCATATAGCTTTAGTTCTACAGTAGGGTTATTTCTTTTCTTTGAAAAACAGATAACTTGTGTCTTTTCCACTGATAAATGAAAACCCCATTCAAATGCCCATTTTTCAACCTTGTTAATAGCTAGTTGCATTTTAGCTGTAATGTTTTCTATATTACGCCCTCTTACCCACAAAGCTCCATCATCAGAATATAATGCTCTGTTTATTCTCATATCTTCTATTGACTCAAATATGTCATGTATCATTAGGTTGAAAAACACTGGACTGCACACACTGCCCTGAGGTGTCCCATTTTCTATAGAATATGTCTTGGAAACATTAACCCCAACTCTGACTTCAATTGTTCTGTCTTTTAAAAAGTCCCTAATCCAATTTTACATCTTCCCACCTATGTTCATCCAATTCAGCTTGATCAATAATCAGTCCTTCCATAGCATATCATATGCTTTTTCTATATCAAACAAAGTAGCCAGAACTACTTCTTTATTATTTTGTGCTTTCCTTATCAGATTCTCCAAACAAACTACAGGGTCCATTGTTGTTCGACCACTGCGGAACCCGCTCTGATGTTTAGAGAGTAGATCTTTCTTTTCAACCTCATACATTAACCTCCTAACCACCATTCTTTCCATTAGTTTACATAAATTCGACGTCAATGCAATTGGTCTATAGCTTTTAACTTCAGTTCTGTTCTTTCCTGGTTTCCCAATAGGAACCACTACAGAGTGTTTCCAACACAAAGGTAATTTACCTTGCTCCCAGATCTTGTTAAAAAGTTTTAGAATTACACATTTGGCTACATCATCTATCTCATTAATCATTTTGTGGCATATACAGTATTGTTCAAAATAATAGCAGTACAATGTGACTAACCAGAATAATCAAGGTTTTTCGTATATTTTTTTATTGCTACGTGGCAAACAAGTTACCAGTAGGTTCAGTAGATTCTCAGAAAACAAATGAGACCCAGCATTCATGATATGCACGCTCTTAAGGCTGTGCAATTGGGCAATTAGTTGAATTAGTTGAAAGGGGTGTGTTCAAAAAAATAGCAGTGTGGCATTCAATCACTGAGGTCATCAATTTTGTGAAGAAACAGGTGTGAATCAGGTGGCCCCTATTTAAGGATGAAGCCAACACTTGTTGAACATGCATTTGAAAGCTGAGGAAAATGGGTCGTTCAAGACATTGTTCAGAAGAACAGCGTACTTTGATTAAAAAGTTGATTAGAGAGGGGAAAACCTATAAAGAGGTGCAAAAAATGATAGGCTGTTCAGCTAAAATGATCTCCAATGCCTTAAAATGGAGAGCAAAACCAGAGAGACGTGGAAGAAAACGGAAGACAACCATCAAAATGGATAGAAGAATAACCAGAATGGCAAAGGCTCAGCCAATGATCACCTCCAGGATGATCAAAGACAGTCTGGAGTTACCTGTAAGTACTGTGACAGTTAGAAGACGTCTGTGTGAAGCTAATCTATTTTCAAGAATCTCCCGCAAAGTCCCTCTGTTAAAAAAAAGGCATGTGCAGAAGAGGTTGCAATTTGCCAAAGAACACATCAACTGGCCTAAAGAGAACTGGAGGAACATTTTGTGGACTGATGAGAGTAAAATTGTTCTTTTTGGGTCCAAGGGCCACAGGCAGTTTGTGAGACGACCCCCAAACTCTGAATTCAAGCCACAGTACACAGTGAAGACAGTGAAGCATGGAGGTGCAAGCATCATGATATGGGCAAGTTTCTCCTACTATGGTGTTGGGCCTATTTATCGCATACCAGGGATCATGGATCAGTTTGCATATGTTAAAATACTTGAAGAGGTCATGTTGCCCTATGCTGAAGAGGACATGCCCTTGAAATGGTTGTTTCAACAAGACAATGACCCAAAACACACTAGTAAACGGGCAAAGTCTTGGTTCCAAACCAACAAAATTAATGTTATGGAGTGGCCAGCCCAATCTCCAGACCTTAATCCAATTGAGAACTTGTGGGGTGATATCAAAAATGCTGTTTCTGAAGCAAAACCAAGAAATGTGAATGAATTGTGGAATGTTGTTAAAGAATCATGGAGTGGAATAACAGCTGAGAGGTGCCACAAGTTGGTTGACTCCATGCCACACAGATGTCAAGCAGTTTTAAAAAACTGTGGTCATACAACTAAATATTAGTTTAGTGATTCACAGGATTGCTAAATCCCAGAAAAAAAAATGTTTGTACAAAACAGTTTTGAGTTTGTACAGTCAAAGGTAGACACTGCTATTTTTTTGAACACACCCCTTTCAACTAATTGCCCAATTGCACAGCCTTAAGAGCGTGCATATCATGAATGCTGGGTCTTGTTTGTTTTCTGACAATCTACTGAACCTACTGGTAACTTGTTTGCCACGTAGCAATAAAAAAATATACTAAAAACCTTGATTATTCTGGTTAGTCACATTGTACTGCTATTATTTTGAACAATACTGTACCATCCTTCCCTGGTGAAGTATTCTTGACCCCATTTAATGCTCTCTTAAGCTCAAATAAAGTAAACTCCTTATCAAGTACACTCTCACCATCTACCTTTTTCCCTAGTAATCCTTTATTTTCCTCCATTACTTTAACCCTCCATGATACTTCTCCATCTGTTAAGTTTTTTGAGCTATGAACCTTGACAAACCCTTTAGCAAGCATCTCAGCTTTCTCCTGATTAGTCACTGCCTCAACCTCATTATTTTTAATCACAGGTATAGAGAATTCCCTTCTCATTCCTCCCATTTTCCTAATCATGCTCCAAACATCACCCACTTTAACTTCTGCCCCAATCTTACCACAAAATTCACGCCAATATTTCCCTTTGCCTCTCTTACAACTTGTTTAACCTTTGCCTGTGCTCTTTTAAATTCTATTACATTTGTATATGAATGGTTTGACTTTACATTTCTGAAGGCTTTATTTCTGAATTTTACTGCTTCCTTGCATTTATCTGACCACCAAGGTACCATTTTCCTTTTCCTCATTCCAGAAGATTTACCAATAACCTCCTCCGCTGCCTCACACAATACATTTGTTATTTTTGAGTTTAATTCATCGACATCACAACTCCTTTCTGATATTATCTCCATCATCTTACCATTCACTTTATTACTATACAACCCCCAATTTGCTTCTCTCATTTTCCATCTTGAAAACCAGTTATCTTCTAGACACAATTTTTGATTCCCAACACTTAACCAGATAACATAATGATCGCTGCCAAGAAAGCTTTCCTTAACCTCCCACTGACTAACCCCTGCTATCTGATCAGATACTATCGTAAGATCTAACGCAGATTCTGTCCCATGATATGAATCAAATCTAGTACATCTTCCATCATTTAAACATATTAATTTATTGTCATCCATAAATTCCTCAATAGTACTTCCATTTTCATCCACTTTTGTTCCTCCCCACAGAGTGTTGTGAGCATTAAAATCTCCACATAATATTACCTTTCTATTTTCGCCCTCATACATCCCATCTAGCATTTCTCTCACGATTTTTTTTACAAGGATTATAAAAGTTGATGATTTTAGTCTTAGTTCTACCTATCCATATATCCACCAGGACTACTTCTACATCTACCAGCACATTCAATTCAATATTTCTATAATTTATCCCCTGTTGAATAAATGTAGCCACTCCACCTCCTGTAGTGTCCCTGTCTTTGCGCACTACTGTATATCCATATATAATGAAATCTAGTGTTGGTTTTAACCATGTCTCCTGTATACAAATAATATTGGGTTTGACTTCTAATTCCTCAATAAAATTCTTTAGCTCCTGACCATTAGCAATTAAGCTTCTAGCATTCCACTGAAGAATGGACAGAGTCATAATGTTTGTGACTCCTCTCGTCCAACTTCTGCTAGTAGTAAATCATTGATGCTATCTATAGTTATTTCCCCCACACCAATGTATTTCTGCGCTGCTTTTATTATGATTTAGATTTTCTCAGTTTTGCTCGTTGTTTGAGCAGAGCAATTGATAACTTCTGCTATGAAGGCTATAAACTTTACATTGTCCACTGCGATATATTTTGACTTAACCTCTTTTCCGGTCTGTCTAATTTCCTGAGAGTACCATTGCTGATTCTGTCCAGATATTCCGGGACCAACTCCTGCTGTTAACTCTGCTTCTTTTTTTCCTTTAACTTGTTTAATTGCTTCGGCATATGTTACCTTTTCCTCTACTTTAATTCTCTGAACCTCTACTGCGCGTTTGTGCATCTCACACCCTTTGTATGCAGCACTGTGCTCTCCTCCACAATTACAGCATTTAACTTTAACACCTTGCTTACATTTACCATACTCATGGTCCTCCCCTCCACACTTGCCACACCTGGCTTTTCCTCTACATACTGCTGCTATATGCCCATATTTTTGACATTTAAAGCATCTGAGTGGGGGTGGGATGTACTCACGTACTTGGTAGCTCATATATCCTACCCTAACTCTTGTCGATAACGTCTCCTCTCTCATGGATAACAGTATGGATAAACTCTCCTTTTTAATCCCGTTTTTGTTATACATTAACCTCTTCACTCTTTCTACCTTAGCTCCAGTCACATTACTCATAATCTCATCATTATCATTACAGTTGGGACCCCTGTGATCACTCCCTGCACTATTCTTTTCTTCTCCCATAATACACACTTGATCTTCTTCCCCTCCAAGATTGTCATTTTAATCAAAAGGTCCTTTTGTCTGTTATCAACACATGTAATGATTAAACTTCCGTCTCTTAATGGCTTAACTGACACAGTTCCTACAGCGTTGTATAACGCTTTTGATAGCTTCAATGGATTCAAAGAACATGGCGAATCAAACTGAAGTTTTACCTTTATTTCTTCATGTTGTCTTACATTTCCTCCAGTGTTATCCTCACCTGACTTCAGAGATTTAGCATTTAAACTATTATCACTATTAGATCTTCTTCTCTTTTGTTTTTTCCTAGAAATAACTTTCTCCCATCCAAAATTTGTTTCTCCCGCTTCCTCATTCTCCATCTCACTCTCACTCGTTTCTGCTACGTCGCATCCTCCCATTACCGTAAGTCGGCGCATCAACCCAGAACGCACCTCAGTCCCCTCCATCGCTCCGGTCCTCGAGATCCACTTTCCTGCAGAGTTTAGATCTAACTCTAATCAAACACACCTGAGCATGCTAATCAATGCCAATGAATGTTTGGGATCATTAGAAAATCACAGGCAGGTGACTTTGATCAGGGTTGGAGCCAAACTCTGCAGCGCATTGGACCTCAGCCGGCAGCCATATCACCCTGGAGCCCAAGACCGGTTTCCCACTGAAGCTAAGCAGGGCTGAGCCTGGTCAGTACCTGGATGGGAGACCTCCTGGGAAAACTAGGTTGCTGCTGGAAGAGGTGCTAGTGAGGCCAGCAGGGGGTGCTCACCCTGTGGTCTGTGTGGGTCCTAGCGCCCCAGTGTAGTGATGGGGACACTATACTGTCAACAAGCACCGTCCTTCGGATGAGACGTTAAACCGAGGTCCTGACTCTCTGTGGTCATTAAAAATCCCAGGATGTCTTTCGAAAAGAGTAGAGGTGTGACCTCGGCATCCTGGCTCAATTCGCCCATTGGCCTCTGACCATCATGGCCTCCTAACAATCCCCATATCTGCTGATTGGCTTCATCAGTCTGTCTCCTCTCCATCAGTAAGCTGGTGTGTGGTGGGCGTTCTGGCGCAATATGGCTGCCGTCGCATCATCCAGGTGGATGCTGCACACTGGTGGTGGATGAGGAGATACCCCCTGACAATGTAAAGCACTTTGAGTGTCTAGAAAAGCGCTATATAAATGTAACAAATTATTATTAATTATTATAATTATTACCTCCAGGGCAAGATTTGAGGAAGGGGGCTCTAGGCTAACATTAGATTGAGCTGCCATGTAAAGTTATTACATACATATCTCAGATGATGAGCCATGTTTGAGGTTGGTGAATGTTGAGCATATGTCTTGTCTATGTCAAATACAATATTACCACACAGCCTTTTAATTAGCAGAATAACCATGGCAGATAGTTAAACATGCAAATACAAAAGAAAACCAAACTGGACATGAGAACAGCTATATATTAAGGATGCAATCAAACATTTGGAGTTGGGAAAAGAACAATAACAAATAGCACTTACAAATAAATAACATTAGCACTTACAAATACAGCTCGTTTTGTGATGCATTTGAATTTCACTGACATAATCAATAAATCTCACATACAAAACATCATCAAATGTCCACCATGAATGCCTCCAGCTGTGTCAGACATCTCTGGTCACATGACTTCCTGTGCTCATTAATGTCAGGTAATGTGAGGTTTTCAGACAGGATGTGAGTGATTATTAGACAGCTCTGACATGATGATTTATGAGGGACCTTCCACAAACAAACCCAAAGGATGAAACAATTCTCTGATTGAATATTAGAAATATTTAGAGAAGTGTGAGCGTTGAAACATCCTTATATTTATTAAAGAACGGCTGGATGTCTGTGACATTGAGAGGGTTATTATAATTAACTAAAACTGAAACTAGAAACCAATGAAATATTTAATTACATAAAATAAAATACATGTTAAGTGAAAGATAACATAAAAACATTTTATTTCAGCTAGTTACCAAGGCAACATTTCTTGTTTTAGTCTAATTTGATGAAATAATACTAAAATAATTGAAACTAAGCCTAAAGCCTATATACATATACATATATATATACATATATACATATACATATACATGAGAGAGAGAGAGAGAGAGAGAGAGAGAGAGAAACAAGCACAAAATCAACAGAAACAGAGGAGAAATCAGCGGATCAGAAGAGAGATGAATCGCATTGAAGATTCAAACAAAGATACAGTTACTTATTGATTCCAAACAAGATCAAACAAGACATTTGCATATAAAAAGCTGCAGCACTGTAAAAAAAAAAAAAAAAAAAACAATAGAAAAACGATCGACCTAACTTGCAGCATAAAAGAGGTATTTGTGTTCTGAAACTGAAGAAATATTATTAAAAACAAAGAATAATGAATGGCACCATGATAAAACTCATTCACTGTCTGAACCTGTGAATTCAGATGGGAATTAAATGGTCTTTTTCTTCTTTTCACTCTAGAAAGATCATCTAAAAATGTCCCATGTCACTCATTCACCCTCTGAACAAGTCGTGGTTTCTAGATTTACTATAGTAGCTGATAAAAGAAGAGCTAAAATGCTCTCAAGATTCCGTTTGCAGAAACCAACTGCAACTTTAACGATAATGGCAAACTCTGAGAACCATTGATACAAAAATAATGTTTGAAAACATTAATACTCAGCGCTACATTAGAAAAACAAAGAAGTAGATCGTAATTATTTATTGATTCCTAATTAGCACCAAATCTCATTGTTAATACATGATGACGAGTTTCACACAACAGAGCACTAGTTTAACCCTCACAACGCATTTCAACCCGAAAGAGATACTTTTACATTTATTTATTTTTTTTAACCGCAAGGTTTTCAGTAAGGGAATGAAACTTTGCTAACCCTTTTAGATCCTCAAACCTCAAAATAACATCTTTTTATTTATTTATTTTTTATTTATTTTCAAGATTTTTCCAGTTATTTTTAAAGAGATAGAACATGCTTCATGTTCGGGTCATTTTTGACCCAGGTATGTATGTATGTATATATATATATATATATATATATATATATATATATATATTAGGGGTGTAACGGTTCACAAAATTCACGGTTCGGTTCGGTTCGATACACTGGTGTCACGGTTGGGTTCGGTACGATTCGGTACGTTTTAGATACAGCAAAAAGAAAAAAATTGGCACATAAATTTCCTTGATTTTTTTTTAAATGTTTTATTTATTAAAACTAACAAAGTATGTGTGTTTTTTTTTTGTTTTTTTTTTTTACATTGAACAATGATGGAGCTATTCTTTACCCATCTTCTATGGTGTTTTCTTAGCAGCATACTGTATAAAACAAAAATAGCTCCTTATAAAAAAAATTAAAAATTAAATGTAATATTGTTGTAGTAGTTATGAACAGATACAAAGATGTAACTCTTTTTATACGGAACTCTATAACTCTTTATATTGAGTGTGTTTTTACTCAATTGGTTCTCTATAGGGCTTATGTTTTTTGGAACAAAGCAGGAATTACGGTCTGGCTGAAATGGGCTTGTGAAGGAATATTTAAACGGGGCTCAATTACATTAAGCATGTTCTTAAAACCTGCGTTTTCCACTACAGAGTAAGGTCTCATATCCGCGGCTATAACGTAAATGCACCATTCGCTGCGGTGATGTCCGTATACGGAGCCCGGGACGTCACCTGTAGGAGAAAAAAAAATCAATCCGTGGCGACGGTTTTGCAATCCGTCCCCTCAGTTTATAAACCGTACTTACAAATTCATAAACTGTTCACTCGGTTTAACAAATCGTGTCCACGGATTAACAAACCGTGCCCACGAATTTCCAATCCGTGCGCTCAGATTTTGTAAACCATACCCCCGGTTTTTGAATCCGTACCCACGAATTCATAATCCGTGCTCACGCTTTCGCAATCTGTTCCCTCGGATTTGTAAACCGTACTCACGGATTCATGCAGCAAACTCCTACGTGTTAACATACAGTTTTATTCAATATTATTATGTGGAATAGGTTTACAGCAAAGTGTCTTATGTGATTCTCTATCAAGTGTAGTACGAGGTGGAATACAAAGATTTAATAAGAAAGATGTGCATTAAAATCTTTTTCAATTGCTGATAATCTATAATAGCACTTGATTATTATTGTGCAATAAACCTGGCATTGTGACTGACTCTGGAGTAATTTTTTCCTTTTAAAAGATTCTTATGCATAACCTGTTTAATAATATAAAATAATGAGACAATTTATAATTTTCATTTGTAGGCTAAATAAAAAATAAAATTATTCGTGAATTTCTTTATTTTTAAATAACCTTTGACAGTTTTGGAAATGCTTGTGTACAATTCTTTCTTAACATGAAGACTTATTTTTGTGATTTTATTATACTAAGCTCCACCCACCTCACCCCACCTACCGGAGTTAGATGCATGTTTCACTGTTAAGTGTAAAATGCGTGTCAGTTTTCAAATCCGAGGGAACATATTGCGAAAGCGTGCGCCTCTCCTACAGGTGACGTGCGGGGCTCCGTGGTACCGAGCCTTCAGCGCGTACTGAGTGAGCGAGCGCCTGACTGAGTAGCCTAACATAAACAAGTTGGTGTTTTTTTTTCTTCTTCGGGGGTGTCAGGGGCGTTGCCTGTTACGTCGTTTGGGTTATTGGGCTACCTTGTTGAACACATAACATTATATTTCACACACCTTTTTTTTATATATATAATTAATTAGTTCAACGAACCGTTCGGTACATAATGCGTACCGCGTAACGAACCGAAAGCCTCGTACCGAACGGTTCAATACGAATACGCGTATCGTTACACCCCTAATATATATATATATATATATATATATATATATATATATATATATATATATATATATATATATATATATATATATATATATATATATATATATATACAGTATTGTTCAAAATAATAGCAGTACAATGTGACTAACCAGAATAATCAAGATTTTTAGTATATTTTTTATTGCTACGTGGCAAACAAGTTACCAGTAGGTTCAGTAGATTCTCAGAAAACAAACGAGACCCAGCATTCATGATATGCACGCTCTTAAGGCTGTGCAATTGGGCAATTAGTTGAAAGGGGTGTGTTCAAAAAAATAGCAGTGTCTACCTTTGACTGTACAAACTCAAAACTATTTTGTACAAACTTTTTTTTTCTGGGATTTAGCAATCCTGTGAATCACTAAACTAATATTTAGTTGTATGACCACAGTTTTTTAAAACTGCTTGACATCTGTGTGGCATGGAGTCAACCAACTTGTGGCACCTCTCAGCTGTTATTCCACTCCGTGATTCTTTAACAACATTCCACAATTCATTCACATTTCTTGGTTTTGCTTCAGAAACAGCATTTTTGATATCACCCCACAAGTTCTCAATTGGATTAAGGTCTGGAGATTGGGCTGGCCACTCCATAACATTAATTTTGTTGGTTTGGAACCAAGACTTTGCCCGTTTACTAGTGTGTTTTGGGTCATTGTCTTGTTGAAACAACCATTTCAAGGGCATGTCCTCTTCAGCATAGGGCAACATGACCTCTTCAAGTGTTTTAACATATGCAAACTGATCCATGATCCCTGGTATGCGATAAATAGGCCCAACACCATAGTAGGAGAAACATGCCCATATCATGATGCTTGCACCTCCATGCTTCACTGTCTTCACTGTGTACTGTGGCTTGAATTCAGAGTTTGGGGGTCGTCTCACAAACTGCCTGTGGCCCTTGGACCCAAAAAGAACAATTTTACTCTCATCAGTCCACAAAATGTTCCTCCAGTTCTCTTTAGGCCAGTTGATGTGTTCTTTGGCAAATTGCAACCTCTTCTGCACATGCCTTTTTTTTAACAGAGGGACTTTGCGGGAGATTCTTGAAAATAGATTAGCTTCACACAGACGTCTTCTAACTGTCACAGTACTTACAGGTAACTCCAGACTGTCTTTGATCATCCTGGAGGTGATCATTGGCTGAGCCTTTGCCATTCTGGTTATTCTTCTATCCATTTTGATGGTTGTCTTCCGTTTTCTTCCACGTCTCTCTGGTTTTGCTCTCCATTTTAAGGCATTGGAGATCATTTTAGCTGAACAGCCTATCATTTTTTGCACCTCTTTATAGGTTTTCCCCTCTCTAATCAACTTTTTTATCAAAGTACGCTGTTCTTCTGAACAATGTCTTGAACGACCCATTTTCCTCAGCTTTCAAATGCATGTTCAACAAGTGTTGGCTTCATCCTTAAATAGGGGCCACCTGATTCACACCTGTTTCTTCACAAAATTGATGACCTCAGTGATTGAATGCCACACTGCTATTTTTTTGAACACACCCCTTTCAACTAATTCAACTAATTGCCCAATTGCACTGCCTTAAGAGTGTGCATATCATGAATGCTGGGTCTCATTTGTTTTCTGAGAATCTACTGAACCTACTGGTAACTTGTTTGCCACGTAGCAATAAAAAAATATACAAAAAACCTTGATTATTCTGGTTAGTCACATTGTACTGCTATTATTTTGAACAATACTCTATATATATATATATATATATATATATATATATATATATATATATATATATATATATATATATATATATATATATATATATATATATATATAGTGTCAAAAATAATTATCTATGAAGCTATACTACTGTCAAAAACTTTCATAAACTATATTTTCCCATATCTCACACACGTTTTGGATTGAATGTTGTTGATGAACATGAATATGTATGTCTATTGACCAACCATCACAGCATGAAAAATGGATCACTTTATCCATCTGAAAGTGAAGATTAATGCAAAATTAATTTATTTTGTTTGAAAACTTTCAGACTAATATTTATGTTGTTTTGTTAGAAATAAATATGTAAGTTTAATACATTTTGAGTTAAAAAATAAATTACAAATACATTAAATTAAACTGCATTCATTCCAATTGAGTTACTGGTAATACTGGTAATTCTCAGATTATATATTCTTATATATTTCATATATAAATATTTTAAATATATATTTTTTTGGCATGCTTCATGCTCAAATTCATGCTCAAATTTTCAAAGAATGTCAAAATATTTCATTAATAAAAAATGAGTAAAAGCCGTAATAACAGTACAATTCAAATATTAGATTATTTTTGTCATATTCACTCATTACTGAGAAGCTGATATTATAGTATTATAGTATTAATAATGATATTATAGTATTAGATGAAAAATGTTGAGTTCTATAAAATAATATCTGTGAAGATATTCACAGGTTTAAAATGCATTATGAGGGTTAGACGAGGTTGAAACCTTTGTTTTTTTTATTTTATTACATTTTTTATTTTATTACATATTAAACAAGTGCATTTTGAGACAAAGACTGAACAATGAGGTATATCTTTCATTTGTCATTTATCATTTATTTTCCTTGAGTGTTTGAGTCCACGTCGAAGAATCGGAACCTCTTGTCAAACAAACTAATGTCTGGTTATTTATAATTAAATGTTAATATCCTGCAGCCACGATTTCTGTCGAAAAATTTAAAACTGCAGATATTTTATCTAAAAAACTAATTTCACAATGTGATTAAAATAAAAACAAAATGCTAACAAAAATAATTTTCCTATGTACAAGTCACAAGCACCCAGAGATGTATAAAGTACTAGAGACCCATACTTGAGTAAAAGTACAAGTGCTCTACCAAAAAAGTGACTTGAGTAGAAGTTGAAGTGCTCTTTAAGCACCACACTTAAGTAGAAGTACTAAAGTATTCAACATTTTTTGTACTTAAGTATTGCAAGTAGTCTATTTTGAAATTTACTACTCAAGTACTGAAAGGAAAAGTAGAAGTATTGTGTTATGTTGCTATTAAAGAAAGTAGTCAAAAGTTTGAACATATTGTTTTTACTATTTCAAATGATTAACCTAAAGGACAATCACAATTCCTTTGACTGTAACTTCTTGTAAACAAAAAATGGTTACAAGGGTTAGTTAGCCCAATTAGCAAAATGATGTCATTAATAACTTACCCTCATGTTGTTTCAAACCCGTAAGACATCAGAGGGTCATTTAGAATTTTTTGAAGCATCGAAAATACATTTTGGTCCAAAAATAGCACAACTTTATTCAGCATTGTCTTCTCTTCCGTGTCTGTTGTAAGACAGTTAAAAACAAAGCAGTTTGTGATATCTGGTTCGCAAACGAATCATTCGATGTAACCGGATCTTTTTGAAACAGTCCACCAAATCGAATTGAATCGTTTTAAACAGTTTGCGTCTCCAATACGCATTAATCCACAGATGAATTAAGCTGTTAACTTGTTTAATGTGGCTGACACTCCCTCTGAGTTAAAACAAACCAATATCCCGCAGTAATTCATTGACTCAAACAGTACACTGACTGAACTGCTGTGAAGAGAGAACTGAAGATGAACACCGAGCCGAGCCAGATAATGACTCGTTCACGAGTCAAGAACCGTTTCTGTCAGACGCATCTGATTCGTGAACCGATGAGCTGATGATACTGCGCATGTGTGATTTAGCGTGAAGCAAATCGACACACAGAGCGTCTGAACCGAACTGATTCTTTTGGTGATTGATTCTGAACTAATTCTGTGTTAATGTTATGAGCCCAGGTGCAGTAAACGCCAATGACGCCATTCTATCGAGCGCAAAAGAATTGGTGAACTGTTTTCTTCAACTGGTTTATTGAATCGAACTGTCAGAAAGAACTAACGTTACTGGTCATCCGAGAACCGATGCAACCGGTTCTTGACTCGTGAACGAGTCATTATCTGGCTCGGCTCGGTGTTCATTTCTCTCTTCACTGCAGTTCAGTCACGTGCAGTCTTCTTAATCGCTTGTTTCGCTCAATGATGTGCCAGCTTCATCAAATCTGCCATCTACAGTTCTGGCAGTGGTTTGTAATGGAATGATTCGTAACATTATTATAATTGCAACGAGTAACGATGCAGCACATAAAAAAAATATCGGAGTAAAAGTATTAAACTCAGCGAAAATATGTACCGAAGTAAAAGTGGAAGTAGGAGAAAAAAATAATACTCCAGTAAAGTACAGATACCGCCTTTTAGTACTTAAGTACAGTAGTGAAGTAGTTCTACTTCGTTACTATACATCTCTGCAAGCACCAGTTTAAAATATTAAATAATATAGATATAAGACGAATTGATGGCTTTAAAAATACTAATTCTGTACAAGATACAAATATAATATACGATAAGTGGCTGCTGGGTAATTTTCATGATAATAATTAAAATATTAAACTCTTATACACAAATATACACTTTTGTTTTTAGATTACAGCTTAAACTCAAGTACAAATGATTTCTCATTTTTCCAGATGCAGTTCGTCTCATTTATAGAGGGTGTGAATATGTTTTTATTGATGACCTGCAAAATCTGTTTGAGTGGCCTGAAGATTCACCACAAAAAATAAAAATGTTTTTCTTTGTTTTTATACAAATTTTTTGGTCTTGAAGCCAAATGTCTATACATTCTTAAAGCAAGATACGTTTACTGGAGAAGCAAAATTACTGGTTGCACTTTATTTTACAGTACGTGTACTAACATGTACTTCTAGTGTACTTACAGTGTATTTATCTAAGAAAGTTCTGGTAACACAAGGTAACTACATGGGGTAGGGTTAGGTTTAGGGGTAGGTTCAGGGTTAGTACCTAGTTATTACATAGTTATTGTAATTACTATAATAAGTACATAGTATGTACATGAGGAACAGGACTGTAAAATAAAGTGCTACCAAATTACTTCAGACATTAAGTCTTGTATACATACATATACATACATATAATACTTAATATTACACACACACACTCACACAGAGCTGCTATCTATCGTATGGGCTTCCATGCTCGTCTGTGCCAGGATGTGGCGCCGGGGCAGGGCTGGTCATTACAATGCTCCACATCGGTTGGTTTGTCAAGCACGTCACAGCTGTGCTCATTTAGTCTCTGACAGTTCGGACGCTGACAAACCACCAAACGTGTGCGCTGACCGCCACCACATGAGTGCGTACACTAGAGGATGGAGAGAGAGAGACAGAGAGAGAGAGAGGGGGAGAGAGAGAGAGAGAAAGGTTTAAATATATCTTTAATCAGTTAAGTTGTACATTCTACACAATAATACAAAAGTTACTCACAAATATTTACCAATTAAATATCAAAGAATCATCACCAACCGCAAACAAACCACTATTTGCACACCTAACCCTAACCCTATATGTAAATTCAATCATATTGTCTGCAGTTTTGAAAAACATATATTCTACCCTTATTCGTGATTCAACCAATGCTTTGAACATTTTCAAAACATTAATGTAACGATATACAAACTTCCTAATCATCCGGAAGAAGGAGGCGGGAACCGGCGCACAATCAATAACACTTTAATAATTCAAAAATAAATACAAAACGGCTCACCAGCCCCTCACGGACGACTGGTGCGCATAAATAAAAAGCAAACACATAAAATAATGTCTCAGGCCTGGTCCTCTCTCGTCCTTCACGGTCGTCACTCCAGTTTTATATCCTTCCATCTCCTACGTGGGACTCGATACTGGCGGTGGGGCGCAGGTGCAGCTCATCTCCAATCACTACACCTGGCCTCACTCCTCGTTCCCACGCCTCTCGGCCCCGCCCCACTCGCCACAATTAACTATTCGTCCTTCAATAGCAAGCCTACAAGTTTTCCAAATAGCCAATTTTGCTTGACCAATTATGAAATTGGCAAAAGCACAACACTCTTTGTTTGATTTAGAATACTTGTATCCATAAATAAAAATAATTTAGTGAAAAAACAAAACCCAACCCTATCAAGATCCCTTTACAACAATGCAAAGAGTGGCTCTAACCATGGACATTCATTAAAAACATGGATCACAGTATCATGCCCATTACAAAAATGACAAAAAGGCAATACATTTAAGTTGAATTTTGAAACAAAAACATTAGTGACTAACACAATGTTGTATTCTCCACTGTAAATCACCTGAACGTTTTGGAAGGGGACTTTTATAAAAAAAAACAAAAAAAAAGCCTTCAGGAGGGAGAAATATTATCAACAGCTGACAGTTTTTCTCTCTATTTAGTATCCTGTCTGTCATGCAAATCATTAAAGGGGGGGGGGGGGGTGAAATGCTATTTCATGCATACTGAGTTTTTTACACTGTTAAAGAGTTGGATTCCCATGCTAAGCATGGACAAAGTTTCAAAAATTAAGTTGTACGTTTGATCTGGTTTGTCACAAGTTTGGGAAAGTTTTTTTCAAGTATGGCTTTGTGTGACGTTAGATGGAGCGGAATTTCCTTATATGGGTCCTGAGGCACTTCTGCCGGAAGAGCGCGCTCCCGTATAGCAGAGAACTGAGAGCACAACAGACTTCACTGATCAGAGCGAGAGCGTCGCCAAATGTCACAAAAGAAGTGTGTTTTTGGTGGCCAGGGCAAGACAACCCTGCACAGATTACCAAAAGAGAAACAGCATTAAGGGACCAGTGGATGGAGTTTATTTTTACAGAGCATCAATGGAGTTGTGCAAGTGTTTTGTTTGTTCCCTGCATTTCAAAGATGCTTGTTTTACAAACAAGGCCCAGTTTGACGCTGGATTTGCATATTGTTTATTTCTTAAGGATAATGCAGTCCCAACAAATATATACAGTTTCAGTACATACCACAAAGAGACGTCGTTGCTGATGCTGCTCTTGTTCAATTTCAGCCTCTGGATCTGATTCTGGATCATAAGTAATCGGCTGAATCTGACTGTAAGCCATGGTTTGTTTCGGATGGTTTTTTCTTCACGGTAATGTCACAGTTTCCACATGCTCTGAACGCAAAAGCTTACTCGCGCTCGTGATTCTTAGCTCCGCCCACACATTACGCCTCCAGCCACTCGTGTTTTTCCGGGAAAAAACGGTACAGACTATCTTTCTCTTATAAATATAATACAACTAAAGACTTTTTGGAGTTATGAAGGATGCAGTACTACTCTATAGGTACTCAAGATTAACAGGATATTGAGTGAAAATGAGCATTTCACCCCCCCTTTAAAGTATGCTGTTTTCACACAGACTTGGTAAATGCTTTTTTTGCCTGCTGTTTAAAAAGGTAAACATTTGAGTCTCTCAAAATTCAACAACTTTCCCTCCTGAATCGCTTCAGAACAAACTTAAGGTAACACAGTTAGCTCAGGAAAGGCTCACTCTCCAAAGAGTGATTGACAAAAAAAATATATCTAAATTACAGCCTATGCTCTCAATGTCAAATGCAGAAATGTTAATGCATGCATTTATGACCTCAAGGTTAGATTATTGTAATGCTTTATTGGGTGGTTGTTCTGCACGCTTATAGCATATTAGCCCGGTCCTGTTAACACTGCACTGGCTCCCTATCAAACATTGTATAGATTTTGAAATATTGCGTATTACTTATAAAGCCCTGAATGGTTTAGCACCTCAGTATTTGAATGAGCTCCTTTTACATTATACTCCTCTACGTCCGCTACGTTCTCAAAACTCAGGCAATTTGATAATACCTAGAATATCAAAATCAACTGCGGGCGGCAGATCCTTTTCCTATTTGGCGCCTAAACTCTGGAATAACCTACCTAACATTGTTCGGGAGGCAGACACACTCTTGCAGTTTAAATCTAGATTAAAGACCCATCTCTTTAACCTGGCTTACACATAACATACTAATATGCTTTTAATATCCAAATCCGTTAAAGGATTTTTAGGCTGCATTAATTAGGTAAACCGGAACCGGAAACACTTCACATAACACCGTACTTTCTACTTCATAAGAAGAATGGCATCTACGCTAATATTAGTCTGTTTCTCTCTTGTTCCGAGGTCACCGTAGATCCAGTCTGTGTCCAGATCAGAGGGTCACTGCAGTCACCAGGATCCAGTACGTATCCAGACCAGATGGTGGATCAGCACCTAGAAAGGACCTCTACATCCCTGAAAGACAGCAGAGACCAGGACAACTAGAGCCCCAGATACAGATCCCCTGTAAAGACCTTGTCTCAGAGGAGCACCAGGACAAGACCACAGGAAACAGATGATTCTTCTGCACAATCTGACTTTGCTGCAGCCTGGAATTGAACTACTGGTTTCGTCTGGTCAGAGGAGAACTGACCCCAACTGAGCCTGGTTTCTCCCAAGGTTTTTTTCTCCATTCTGTCACCGATGGAGTTTCGGTTCCTTGCCGCTGTCGCCTCTGGCTTGCTTAGTTGGGGTCACTTTATCTACAGCGATATCATTGACTTGATTGCAAATAAATGCACAGACACTATTTAACTGAACAGAGATGACATCACTGAATTCAATGATGAACTGCCTTTAACTGTCATTCTGCATTATTGACACACTGTTTTACTAATGAATGTTTTTCATTTGCTTTGAAGCAATGTATTTTGTTTAAAGCGCTATATAAATAAAGGTGACTTAACTTGACAAACTGAATGTTGATGAATAATTAGACATGCAAATATTTCCTAAGAATGGATAAAAAAATAAGGGTTCATCTAGACCATAATGATAATTTTCAGACCTAAACATCTTAAACACATTCCAGGCATTTAAAAACAGAGGCATAAAAATTAACTTTTTTTGTTAAAGGATGACATCAAAAACAACTGTTTATCAAGCTCAACCCCAGACAGAGATCTTAACAAGGCTAGCCCGAAAGACACCCATGGAGTACATTCCATAGAATAAAGCAGTCTTTCTGCAGATTTTAGTCTCATGGCTCACACTTTGGCTGACAGTTCGATCAGTCATTGCCCTCCTTCGTTTTCAGGCAAGTATACAATTCCAGAAGGCAAACAATGGAAGCCATCCCAAAATAAATCAACAAAAACCTTTTGTAGTCTTTGCAAAAGATCCTTTGGGGGGTTAATAACAGTTTTGGTCTGCCCATTCCACTCACTCTGCTACTGGACTTGATTGTTTACATCCGTTTGTGTTTCTTGTAAAAACACAAGACTACTATTCCTCATAGTAGAAGAATAGTACTATGTGATATGATAATATAATCATAAAGAGATGTTCTTTTCACAGCATCACTGCATCCATTTATATTTAAAGAGCCAAAACACAACGGTGCCATGGTGCTATGAGTAAAAAAGATCAATACAAAAAATAATAATAATAATATATATAATAATATATAGATATTTATTTAACCAGGAAAGTACTCGTTGAGATTAAAAATCTCTTTTTCGGTACAACCATACATACAACACAGAATACACAATAACATAAGACAACTAAAATAGCAGATACAACAACCACAAATCCTTAGCATATCATGCAGAACAACTACAGCCAGATGTGGCTGCTTCCAAGTCAGTTAATATCCTCTTAAAAGTAACAAATGAGACAAGCTTATTAAGTTTCAAATTTTTCTCTAACTTGTTCCATGTAAAGGGAGCAGCAAAGTTAAACGCCTTTTCCCCAGCTCAGTTCTAACACTTGGTACAGACAGAAGAACAAGATCCTGGGACCGAAGATTGTAAGTCCCAGTATTTTTTACACTGATGTAGGTCAGAAGGTAGGATGGAAGAAGACCTAAAATAGCCTTATATGTAAAAACATACCAGTGTTGAAGTCTCCGTGTTGACAGAGAAGACCATCCAACACGTTCATACAGTTCACAGTGGTGAGTGAGGACTTTAAGACCAGTGATGAATAATAATAATAATAATAATTCCTTACATTTATATAGCGCTTTTCTAGGCACTCAAAGCACTTTACATTGTCAGGGGGTATCTCCTCATCCACCACCAGTGTTCAGCATCCACCTGATGATGCTCCAGAACGCCCACCACACACCACAGCTTACTGATGGAGAGGAGACAGAGTGATGAAGCCAATCAGCAGATATGGGGATTGTTAGGAGGCCATGATGGTCAGAGGCTAATGGGCGAATTTAGCCAGGATGCCGAGGTCACACCTCTACTCTTTTCGAAAGACATCCTGGGATTTTTAATGACCACAGAGAGTCAGGACCTCGGTTTAACGTCTCATCCGAAGGAACCTCATGAACCTCAAAGCTCCATGGTATATAGTATCTAGTGCATGTAAACTTGAGATGAAGCGTGCTTATATAAAACATCACCATAGTCAATAATAGACATAAAAGTACCAGCAACTAACCTCTTTTTAGATTTGAATGAGAGACAGGATTTGATTCTAAAATAAAACCCTAGTTTAAGTTTTAATCTTTTTGCCAGCTGCTGAATATGAGAAGTAAAATAAAGAGATTCATATATTAAAATACCGAGATATCTGTATTTAGAAACACATTCAATCTTCTTACCCTGAGAAGTGATGATGAATAGATTTTGAATTTGAAAAAAGCATTACTTTTGTTTTTTCAGCATTTAAAACAAGTTTCAGATCATAAATGTTTTTTTGAAGCATATTAAAATCAAATTGTAATTGGGAGAGGGCCTGGACTGCTGTAGGTGCTGAGCAATACAGTACAGTGTCATCTGCATAGAAATGAAAATTCCCTTTCAATATGTTATGATTTATGTCATTTATATATAGAATGAAAAGCAGTGGACCCAGCACTGATCCCTGCGGTACACCTTTTGTTATTTTGAGATAGCTAGAGGTATTTCCCTCTGTACACACTGAGTTCTGTCTGTAAGGTAATTAACAAACCAACTTACAGTTTGTTCAGAAAGTCCAGCCCTCCACAGTCTGTGCTTAAGCACTGTGTGGTCCACTGTATCAAAAGCCTTAGAAAGGTCAATAAAAAGGGCTGCACAATGCTGCTTTTTATCTATGGAATCAATTAAGTCATTTAAAAACCTTAAGAGCTGCAGATGTTGTGCTATGCCTTTTTCTAAAAATGGATTGAAAGTCAGTTAGAACATATTTACTGTCTAAAAAAGTCTTTAATTGATCACTGACAAGAGACTCTAAAACCTTGGCCAGGACAGACAATTTAGAGATCGGTCTATAGTTATTTAATATAGCAGGGTCACCACCTTTTAACAGGGGAACCACAAAAGCTGATTTCAAAATATTGGTTAAAGGCATGGAAATAAAATTAGCTGCTTACTTTTGAAAGTAAGGATCCAATTTGTCAGGGCCTGCAGATTTTGTTGTGTCCAAATGTTTGAGGGCTTTATCTACATCTGAAACTGTAATAGGACTAAAACTAAAACATTGAGTAGAAGGTTCGGAACCAACAGTCTCCACTATAAGGGAACACTTATGTTGAGTATTTAGTGACTCAAATAAAAATCCGGAGGCTATAAAATGTTCATTGAAACAATCAAGAATTTTGGTTTTGTCAGTAAGTGTTTTATAGTCTATCACAACTCTTGAAGGAAGCTCCTGACCTTTACTGTTTTCTGATAGTGATTTGATAGTTTTCCAAAATTTTGATGGGTTATTCAGATTATGAGTAGTTTGAGAAGGTAAAATAATCAGCTTTTCTAATTTTGAGAGTACATGCATTGCGCAGCTGCCTAAAAACCAGCCAGTCAGAGTTCTCATTAGATTTTCTGGCTTTTGCCCAAGCCACATTGCGGTCATGGAGGATCTTTGCTAAATCCGGAGAAAACCAAGCATTGTTTCGGCCTTGAACTTGAACGGCCTTGTCCATTTTAGGAACAAGACTGTGTACATTCAAGTGAAAGAAACCAAGACCTGATCTTTCTTTAAAATCTGCCGGGGTGTTAAAGCCTATAGGGGTGTCTCGGTCTGGGTTTGGCTGCACATTTCTTGACATCAACAGTAAATAAAGCAATTATACATTTTATCTTAACTGATATCTTGTACGATTCATTGCTTCTACTTTTAAAATGGGAGTCATCATGGAGCACACAAGAGACAGTGGTAAAATTGTCATATAACGTCATGAGACTAGACAAACAAACCAAGTCAACGGTGTCAGAAGGGAAGAATAGGCAACATTTGACATTTATTGAACAGTCAAATGCACACGTGCCCTTATGTGATTTACATGACATTGGGAATGCTGGACTGGAATATCCATTCCAGTAATAGGTATCCCCAGAGATAGATAAGGACAATGAAAAAATAAAACAAAGAGAGGCAAGGAGCAACCACTTTTTTCTCTTTCCGTGCCAGTTAGGTGGTTCAGACTGGGATTTTATGGATACCGTGTGTTTGCAGACAGCACTGCTAGGATTAGCACAATGCCAGTACACTGAGGATATCAGACTTGACCTAAACTATACAGATTTCTGTCATCAAACAACCATCAAGTATGACAAATACAGACTTTACATTATAGTTATATTGTAAAAAAAAGCTCATAAAATGATCAATTTGCTATTTTCCCATAAACAAACAAATATCAATCACAGACAGAGATACATGCTGCCATCTTGGAAGTAGGAGGAGCTTGATTCCTGAATCTATGAATGAAAACGAAAATTAATTCTAATTTTACCATAATACTAATTTTTTACCATGTGAATGCAGAGAACTTCTCACATTACACAGAATTTTCTTAAGACTATATATTTTTGGTTTATCAAATTCATCAAATTAAGCTTTTCTCATTACGTCATGTTCACTCCGGTATTTCGCTCGCATCATCATGTCTTAACAACAGGTTTACAGTGGAAGTTCAATCATAGATTTGAGTTCGATGCATGATGTCTGTGCTTCGATGCGGCTGTACAGGGGCATAACATACGTCATAACTAAACGTATCTGATTGGCTTACGGGTAACCAATGATTTTAAACTTCAGACAAGCGCCCCCTAGCGAGGGAGAAAACACTTCTCTTTTATGCCATTACAGACTCTGTCTACGAAGCAAAGTGAAGTAGCAGAGTCTGGTATTACCAGGCTAGGTCTTTGGTACAATCAAAAAAAATCATTAATTTGTTTAAGCGAGTAAAGTTTTAACTTACTCTCATCACCAGTAGTCTGCATCTGTACACCAGCACCAGTCTCATTATTCTCATCCACAATACTCTCAGAATCCTCATAATCATTATCAGATTCCTCAGTGTGTGGATAAACACTTATATCTTGAGAGCTTTATTCTTCTATTGGCTCCTCAATATTTTCTGTGATCTTACGGCTAATAAGCAGTCTTCCACCCTAAGAGCAAAAATAAAAATACATTTGCACCCAATGCCTAACAGACATGCTTGTAAAGTCTCCCGCGTTTTTCTCCATTATTCTGAGAACGCCAATTAAAGTCTTAAACGTCATTTTGACTTGTGGTAAAAACTGTGATATCGTCCGCATAGGCAGATAATGACACCCTACTATTACTATTTATGCCAGGAAGTAAAATTCCATTCAGATCTCTCCTTATCCTACACAACAATGGCTCAATAGCCAGACTATACAGTTGTCCAGAGAGTGGGCAACCCTGCCTAATACCCCTTGAGACCGGTATCGGTGCACAATCCTCCACCTGCTTTAACCATCACAAAAACTTTTGAATACAACAACTTAATATAAGATATAAAATTATCTCCAAATCCAAATTGTTTTAAAACCTTAAGAAGATACACATAGTCAACCCGATCGAATGCTATCTCTTGGTCTAAACAGAGAATACCCAGGTTTAAATTATTAAATTGGTTAAAATCAATTACATCCCTTAATAAAAAGAGATTGTCCATGATTGACCTTTTGGGAATGCAATACGTCTGATCATTTTGAACCGATAAATCTAAATAATACTTTAACCTATTCGCTAAACACTTTGACAGTATTTTGTAGTCTAAACATAATAGAGAAACTGGTCTCCAATTCTTTAGAAGACCTAGATTTCCTTTTTTCGGAAGCAAAGACAAGTACAGCTCTTCGGCAGCTTATAGGAAGGGTTCCACTATTGATGCTTTGAATGAGTACTTCATACAAATCCTGTCCTAATATATTCCAAAAAGCTTGGTAAAACTCAACTGGTAGTCCATCAATTCCCAGAGAACGTCCTCTTGATAGCTGTTTCATTGCTTCTGTAATCTCCTGAAAAGTTATTTGACTGTCTAGTGATTTTCTCCCCTCTTCTTCCACCTGAGGTAAATCACTCAGCAACTCAGAAGCACTCTCAATGTCACAGTTCTCAGCGTCATACAAGTTTTTATAAAAGTTAGCTGCCAGCTTCTTTATTTCCACTGGGTCTGACGTTATAGTCCCATCAAGCCGTTGAAGATGATATATTTGCTTTTGTTGGGAGCTTTTCTTTTCAAGGTTGAAAAAGAATGATGTAAGAGCGTCCATGTCTTTAATAGAACAGATCCTCGCCCTTACAATTGCCCCTTTCACCTGCTCCTGTAATAACAAGCCAAGTTCTTTCTTTTTCTTGTTCAACAGCTCACTCTGCCCAGTTCCATTATTATTAAAAATAGTACTTTCCATTCTTTGAATGTCTTTCTCCAAACTTTCTACTGCAAACTTCACCCTTGATGTATTATATGAACTGTAATTTTGACAAAATATTCTTATTTACTTTACCAACATCCCACCATTGACACATGTTTTCAAAAGAATCTTTCTGCATTTTCCATCTATTCCAGAATAGTTTAAAACTATCACAAAAAAGCATCTTGTGATAATTTAACATTGAGATTGTAATTGTTTTCATATTTAAATCAAATAAAACCAAGTGGTGATCTGAAATCCCAACAGGTAAAATAACAGCATTCATCACCTTATTATTCCATGCTTTATCAATATAAAATCTGTATAGTCTTGCCCCACTAACCCAATTATCAGCTGCTTTAACCCATGTATACTGTCTAATGCCTATATTTCTTTTCCTCCAAATATCAATCAAATTAAGCTATTTTATTATTTTTAATAATACCACACTTGACTCATTATGAGGTTCCTCCCCATTCCTATCAATTATAAAATCAACAGTACAGTTCGAGTCCCCTCCAATGATAGCACACACCTGATCTCCAATTTTTTGAATAGCATTTTTTTGTTTCATAAAAACCTCCACCCACTCAGGCCCAATATTTGGTGCATATACAGTATTGTTCAAAATAATAGCAGTTCAATGTGACATATCATGAATGCTGGGTCTCATTTGTTTTCTGAGAATCTACTGAACCTACTGGTAACTTGATTGCCACGTAGCAATAAAAAAATATACGAAAAACCTTGATTATTCTGGTTAGTCACATTGAACTGCTATTATTTTGAACAATACTGTATATTCACAAGCACAAACACAGTTCCCTTGTATTCTATATGCACTAATAATACTCTTCCCTTTACAACCTCTTCTACAACTAAAGTATTTACATTTAGATATTTTTTGAGAATAATATGGCTACACCAGAACTCAAATTTGTCCCATGGCTTAGCACACACTTTCCTTCCCACCATCTATCCCATTCCGACTCATTTTCTGTAGTAGAATGTGTCTCTTGTAAAAAAAAAACAATATCCACCTTCTTAATTCTAAATAATTCCCATTTATATTTAAGGAGCCTGCTCTCAAAAACTCCATAAAAAGGGAAAAAAATAAACAGAACAGAAAAAGAATGCTTCTGGCTTTGCTACCGTTCGGAAGTTCTAGCTTACTGCTCTGCGCTTTGCTTCTTATTTCTGTACTTTTCTCTGATTTTTCTAAGATTTTTACTTCAGCAGATCAGCACAGTGCTCAAACAACAGATTTTTGGCACAAACTAAAAACACTGGGACTGGAATAATACTACAAAATAAGACTTTGTCTCCCACTGCGAACAGCTTACATTCTGGAGATGGGAAAACAACTGCCTACCAAACAGAAGAGAGAGAAAATGGCTCCTGTTGGATCTACTTGTTGCATGAACTGCTGCAAACTTCTACAAAGGATTGTGATTCTTGAAACAAAGTTACTTTCTGGACTTCCAAAACAGACGGAACACTCAGCAGACCGTCGTCATGAACCCCCTCAGCATACAGCCGGTGAGTCCCATGAATCCAAAGGAACACGAGACATCAGATTGTCACGAGTTTCTCGTATTGCTGCCATTGCTTCCTCTACCCCAGATTCGACTATGACAAGGCTTGTAAATACTGGTATTCTACCACCCCCTATACATCTGGAGAACAGATTTCAAGCATTAATAAATGTGGGTGAGGAATCCCCAAATGTATTTAAACATGGATCTGATCAGCCAGCAGCAAACACCGCTACTAACAGGTGCTCAAGGACGAGCAGACAGCGGCTTTCAGCTCAGAGCACAGCCGAGCCAAGGACTCTGATAGTGGGTGACTCTGTTATCAGAAACATCCGTAGCAGGACTACGACAACATGCTGCCTTCCTCAAGCAACGGTCTCTGATGTGAACAAGGAACTTCAGAACATTCTGATGAAGCACAAGACTGCAAATCAAATCATCATCCATGTGGGAAAGAATGATATTCGGAAAGAGCAGTCAGAACTCCTTAAGAAGGACTTCATTGAACTCTTTGAAACACTTTAAAGACTCAAAGTTCAGTTGTTCATCAGTGGACCACTCCCAGCAAGGGGAACAAATATGTTTTCACGGTTGCTTGGGCTGAACACATGGCTACAAAGATCTTGTAATATAAAAGGAGTAAATTTCATCGACAACTTCAATCTTTTCTGGGACCATAGACAATTGTTTAAACCGGATGGCCTCCACCCAAACAAACTTGGTACAAGAGTGTTTAAGGACAATATCTTCTTCTCCCTTCGTCATCCTTCAGCAGAGTGTGTCAATCCATTCAGCACACACACACACACACCGGGTCCGAGTCATCATGTGGTTGACATATCCCACAAGGACACTAATAACACCACGCAGCCAAAACAAGCACTGCTGATAGACACTATCCCTGCTGAGCCCTGCCCACAGAGCTCACAGACTGACTGTGATGTATCAAAACAGCTACAAGATTCAGCACCCAGGGATGACTTTCTGGAAAACAGCCAGGGAAGCCAGGACAACACATCACAGCCACCGGAAACACCAGAGACACAGCCCATCTCACCAGACACATTATCCCTCTCTCCAGCATCTCCACTTCTGTGCTTCCCACAGAAAATGGAGGAATTGGTGTATGCTGGGACTAAACTCTCCCACTCATTCGCTGCTAGCCCGCAGATATCAACAAAAAAACGATGGGCCCCCCAACCACCAAAGCCTGTGGGCCCGGTTCCTATGAGAGCTCTCCAACCGCTGCCACAACGCCAGGGCCCAAACCCTCTATCTGCTGAAGGTGAACCAAAAACAACTGATAGCAGCTCTCAGTGATATGTGTCGGGTCGCCGCTATAATAACAGCAACATTGACAAATGCTTACAGACCAAGTGGGAACCCAGTGTGCCTGTAGCTTTCTCTATTTCAGTTTTATCATGTGATAGAAAGTCTAAGGCCTTCTCAAGGCGAAGGGCAAACTCATCTAATCTGCGGCCTATTATGCATCAAACTAAGATTGATGTAAAGACACCAAGCACTGCCATCAAGCTAGCACTTTTAAACATTCGCTCACTAAAAAATAAATCATTTCTAATCAATGACTTTATAACAACAAACAATCTGGATTTTATGTTTCTAAATGAAACATGGCTAGAAGACAGCTGCAGTGCAACAATCCTAAATGAAGCAGCGCCTCCTAACTTCACTTACATGAGTGTTTGCAGGACTGTTAGGAGAGGTGGGGGTGTAGCTGCTCTATTTAAAGATGTCTATCAATGCAAGCAAGTGTCATTTGGTCAGTACTTGTCTTTTGAATATCTAGGGATTGTGCTGAAAGGTGCTCCACGCATTCTGTTTATTATTATTTACAGGCCTCCAAAATACTCTCCAGCCTTTGTTGAAGAGGTCACAGAAATGTTATCAATAATTTCCTCAGAGTTTGACTGTTTTTGCAATTGCAGGGGATTTTAATATTCACATAGATAATGCAGAAAACAAAACTACAAAAGAAATGATAACGGTTCTAAACACCTTTGACCTGATTCAGCATGTGGACACACTCTGGATCTAATCATCAGTAGGGGTCTAAACATTTCATCCATTGTTATTAAGGACGTAGCACTATCTGATCACTTCTGTATTTTCTTTGATATATTGATCTCTGCTACCCCTGAATCTAGATTTGTCTTTGTCAGAAGGAGCTGCATAAACGAGAACACAAGTGTACTATTTATGGAGGCTATATCTTTAACACCAAGCATTTCAGCAGACTCTGTTGATATTCTCCTTGATTCCTTCAACTCAAAAGTTAAGAATGTTATTGATGATATTGCTCCAATAATAGTCAGTAAGAAAACAAACAGACAGAAATCAGTTTGGAGAAGATCAACAGCAGTTCAGACTATGAAAAGACAATGCAGAAAAGCAGAGCGGATGTGGAGGAAGACGAAACTTTAAATTCACTATAGCATCTATAAAGACATCCTTCATGATTTTAATGTGAAACTAGCCACAGCTAGACAGAACTTCTTCTCAAACCTTATAAACAGTAACTTAAATAACACTCATACTCTTTTTGCCACTGTTGAGAGACTGACAAACCCCCCAAGTCAGATTCCCAGTGAAATGCTCTCAGACAGCAAATGCAATGAGTTTGCTTCTTTCTTTTCTGAGAAGATCATAAATATCAGGAAGGCGATTAGCACATCCTCAAGTAATGCAGAGGTCAGACAGATTCGGCCAAACTATCAAAAAGATACTATGTCTATTTTTGAAACAATTTATAGCAAAATGGAAGACATAGTGCAGCAACTAAAATCATCAACCTGTTGTCTTGACACACTTCCCATATCTTTTTTAAAAGTGTGCTTGACTGCTTAGAAGCAGATCTCTTAGAAGTGGTGAATGCCTCACTTCTTTCTGGGACATTTCCAAACTCCCTAAAAACTGCAGTTGTAAAGCCCCTCCTGAAAAAGACCAATCTTGATAACACAATTTTGAGCAATTTTAGACCAATATCTAATCTTCCTTTCATAGGCAAAATTATAGAAAAGGTAGTTTTTAATCAGCTGTACAAATACTTAAACTCAAATGGATACCTGGACAATTTTCAATCTGGTTTCCGACCGCATCACAGCACAGAGACAGCACTCATTAAGATAATAAATGATATTCGCTTAAATTGTGACTCTGGCAAAATATGGGTGCTGGTATTGCTAGATCTCAGTGCTGCGTTTGACACTGTCAATCATAACATACTACTAGAGAGACTGGAAAACTGGGTCGGTATTTCTGGGATGGTTCTCAAATGGTTCAGGTCATACTTAGAAGGGAGAGGCTATTATGTGAGTCTAGGAGAGCATAAGTCTAAGTGGACGTCCATGACATGCGGAGTCCCACAAGGGTCAATTCTTGCACCGCTCTTGTTTAGCCTGTATATGCTTCCACTGAGTCACATAATGAGAAAGAACCAAATTGCCTATCACAGCTATGCTGATGATACCCAGATTTACCTAGCCTTATCTCCAAATGACTACAGCCCCATTGACTCCCTCTGCCAATGCATTGATGAAATTAATAGTTGGATGTGCCAGAACTTTCTTCAGTTAAACAAGGAAAAAACTGAAGTCATTGCATTTGGAAACAAAGATGAAGTGTTCAAAGTGAATGCATACCTTGACTCTAGGGGTCAAACAACTAAAAATCAAGTCAGGAATCTTGGTGTGATTCTGGACACAGACCTTAGTTTCAGTAGTCATGTCAAAGCAGTAACTAAATCAGCATACTATGATTTAAAAAGTGAAAGTGAAAGTGAAGTGACATTCAGCCAAGTATGGTGACCCATACTCAGAATTTGTGCTCTGCATTTAACCCATCCGAAATGCACACACACAGAGCAGTGAACACACACACACACTGTGAGCACACACCCGGAGCAGTGGGCAGCCATTTATGCTGCGGCGCCCGGGGAGCAGTTGGGGGTTCGATGCCTTGCTCAAGGGCACCTAAGTCGTGGTATTGAAGGTGGAGAGAGAACTGTACATGCACTCCCCCCACCCACAATTCCTGCCGGCCCAAGACTAGAACTCACAACCCTTCGATTGGGAGTCCAACCCTCTAACCATTAGGCCACGATGTTCCCAAAAACATCGCAAGAATTAGATGTTTTGTTTCCAGTCAAGACTTGGAGAAACTTGTTCATGCCTTTATCACCAGCAGGGTGAACTATTGTAATGGTCTCCTGACCATCCTTCCCAAAAAGACCATTAGACAGCTGCAGCTCATCCAGAACACTGCTGCCAGGATTCTGACTAGAACCAGAAAATCTGAGCATATCACACCAGTTCTCAGGTCCTTACACTGGCTTCCAGTTACATTTAGGATTGATTTTAAAGTACTTTTACTCATATATAAGTCACTAAATTACCTAGGACTGAAATATATTGCAGATATGTTCACTTAATATAAACCTAACAGAACACTCAGATCATTAGGATCAAGTCAGTTAGAAATACCAAGGGCTCACACAAAACAAGGGGAGTCCTCCTTTAGTTACTATGCTGCCCGCAGCTGGAATCAGCTTCCAGAAGAGATCAGATGTGCTAAAACACTAGTCACATTTAAATCTAGACTCAAACACATATTTTTAGCTGTGCATTTGTTGAATGAGCACTGTGCAATGTCCGAACTGATTGCACTATATTTTCACTGTTTTATTATTACTATTATTATTTTTATGTAAAATCATTTTCTAACTGTTTTTAAATGTTTTAATCATTTTAAAAGTTTTAAAATTGCTTGTTTTATCTTTGTTATTATTTTTCTTCATGATTATTTTACTTTCTTTTATGTAAAGCACTTTGAATTACCATTGTGTATGAAATGTGCTATATAAATAAACTTGCCTTGCTTTGCCTTGCCTTGAAAGGACAAAGAAAAGCTGACACCCTGTCTGTTTTAATCATTTTGTGAAGCGTTTGCCTTACTCTTTCTTAAAGTCGCTAAGATCTTCCTTAACCGAAATCTTTTCTGCTTGCTCAGAACCTCATGACTAACGTTTCTTTGTAACAAAGTCACAGACATTATAAATTTCCTTATGTCTGGGAAGAAATCTTTGAATTCCATGGTCTTTCCAAAAGTTGCATCTAGAAAGTCATTTATTTCTTGCAGTGTATACGTGTCCTCCATGACTTGTGAACCAATATCTGAAATTTCAGAGACATTATCATCATCTGCCATTTCAGAACCAGTACACATTTCAACACTGTTAAATACTTCAGAATCATCAGTTTGAATCATTTCAACATTTATTTTTCCTTTGGTGACATCATCAGTCATCACACTACTTTCCTCCATTTTAGATACATCATTTTGTCCAATAGAAATCTCCTTTTCCTCAATATCATCGTTCTGATCATTACTGTCAATCAAATCAGCATTAACATAATTCCTTTCCTCTATAACCTGAGCTAATACTTTCTCATGATTTGTTTCATCAGTATTACTCTGAACATGCTTATTTTGTTCCTGAACATCCTCAGCAGCAGCATTGTGTTCATCTGCCTCTTCCTGCCTATCCTGGGCCTTATGAGGGCACGCAATCCGTTTATGATTTATATCCCCACACTCAAAGCATCTCATGCTGCCAGTGTTAGCGTAAACCATATACGTTTTAATAATAATAATAATAATAATAATAATAGGTGTATATAATTATAGAGGATAAAATTTTAGCATTCAATAATGTCCTTACAGCCAACTTGGACATCTTTGCACCCATAAGTATACAGCGTGCTGTTAACAGTCCCACCACGTCTACTCCGTGTGTTTCTCTGCGCAGGCCCGGTGCACCCAGGACGCGATCTTCCCAGATGTCCTTCACTGCGACGCCGGGACACCACGGACCCTGGGTGCATCCACAGCGGAGGATGCGAGCCGGGTCCCGGGCGACGACATCTCCCCCTCCTGCCTTCGAGATCTCCATCCAGAACCGCTTCGCTCCCCTCCGCGAGACAGGACGCGACGCTGTGATCATCGGAGACTCCATCGTCCGACACGTAAGTGCTACGTTAGCCGAAGGTAAAGTGCACACTCATTGTTTGCCTGGTGCTCGTGTTCTCGATGTTTCTGCGCAGATACCCGCGATCCTGAAGGACGACGAGAGCCCGAGAGCGGTCGTGCTTCACGCCGGGGTTAACGACACCACGCTGCGGCAGACGGAGACGCTGAAGAGGGACTTCAGGAGCCTGATCGAGACGGTTCGCAGCACGACGCCCGCGGCGACGATCGTCGTGTCAGGACCACTGCCCACGTATCGACGAGGACACGAAAGGTTCAGTAGACTTTTTGCTTTAAATGAATGGTTGTTGTCATGGTGTAAAGAACAGAAACTGCTATTTGTTAATAACTGGAATCTTTTCTGGGAGCGTCCTAGGCTGTTTCGCGCTGATGGATTACACCCCAGTCGAGTCGGAGCGGAGCTTCTCTCTGACAACATCTCCAGGACACTTCGCTCCATGTGACTAGTAAGTCAATTCTCAAATAACCATTATGATGAGTTTTGTTCCACCCGCTTAAATGATAAAAGTACTTGTGCTGTAAAACCTATTAAGACTGTGTCTGTTCCCCGAATAGTGAGGTCAAAATATAAATATAAATATAATGTAGGATCTAGAAAAAATCTTATCGTAATTAAACCAGAAAAATGTAAAGTAAATGAACAAAAACAATTTTTAAAGTTTGGGCTCATAAATATTAGATCACTCACACCAAAAGCAGTTATTGTAAATGAAATGATCACAGATAATAGTTTTGATTTACTCTGCTTGACTGAAACCTGGCTAAAACCAAATGATTATTTTGGTCTAAATGAGTCTACTCCACCAAACTACTGTTATAAACATGAGCCCCGTCAGACTGGTCGTGGCGGGGGTGTTGCAACAATATATAGTGATATTCTCAATGTTACCCAGAAAACAGGATACAGGTTTAACTCTTTTGAAATACTAATGCTAAATGTTACTCTGTCAGACATGCAAAAGAAATCTAATGTATCTCTTGCTCTGGCTACTGTGTATAGACCACCAGGGCCGTATACAGAATTCCTAAAAGAATTTGCAGATTTCCTCTCAGACCTTCTAGTTACAGTTGATAAGGCGCTAATCATGGGAGATTTTAATATTCACGTTGATAATACAAACGATACATTAGGACTTGCGTTTACTGACCTAATAAACTCCTTTGGAGTCAAGCAAAATGTCACCGGGCCCACTCATCGTTTTAATCATACACTAGATTTAATTATATCGCATGGCATCGATCTTACTGCTATAGATCTTGTACCTCAAAGTGATGATATTACAGACCATTTCCTCGTATCGTGCATGCTGCGTATAACTGATATTAACTATATGTCGCAGCGATACCGTCTGGGCAGAACTATTGTTCCAGCCACCAAAGACAGATTCGCAAATAACCTGCCTGATCTATCTCAACTGCTATTTGTACCCAAAAATACACATGAATTAGACAAAATTACTGACAACATGGGCACTATTTTCTCTAATACATTAGAAGCTGTTGCCCCAATCAAATTGAAAAAAGTTAGAGAAAAACGTACTGTACCATGGTATAACAGTAATACTCACTCTCTCAAGAAAGTAACTCGTAGTCTTGAACACAAATGGAGAAAAACTAACTTAGAAGTTTTTAGAATTGCATGGAAAAACAGTATGTCCAGCTATAGACAGGCTCTAAAAACTGCTAGGGCAGAGCATATACACAAACTCATAGAAAATAACCAAAACAATCCAAGGTTTTTATTTAGCACAGTGGCTAAGTTAACAAATTACCAGACGCCACCTGATTCAAATATTCCACCAACGTTAAATAGTAATGACTTTATGAATTTCTTCACTGATAAAATAGATAACATTAGAAATACAATAGCGAATGTAGATTCTACAGCATCTAACACTTCAGTTTCATCCATCGCACCCAAACATAAACTGCAGTGCTTTACAACCATAGGACAGGAGGAGCTAAATAAACTTATCACTGTATCTAAACCAACAACATGTTTATTAGATCCTGTACCCACTAAATTACTGAAAGAGCTGTTACCTGTAGCCGAAGAACCGCTTCTCAATATCATTAACTCGTCGTTATCTTTAGGACACGTCCCAAAACCATTCAAGCTGGCGGTTATCAAGCCTCTTATTAAGAAACCAAAACTAGATCCTAGTGTACTGGCAAATTATAGGCCTATTTCAAATCTTCCATTTATGTCTAAAATTTTAGAAAAAGTTGTGTCTGCTCAATTGAGCACCTTCCTGCATAAAAATGATCTGTATGAAGAATTTCAGTCAGGTTTTAGGCCCCACCATAGCACAGAAACTGCACTTGTTAAAATTACAAATGACCTGCTCCTTGCGTCAGACCAAGGCTGCATCTCATTTCTAGTCTTACTTGATCTTAGTGCTGCGTTCGACACCATAGATCATGACATACTCATAGATCGATTACAAAACTATACAGGTATTCAAGGGCAGGCTCTAAGATGGTTTAGATCCTACCTGTCCGATCGCTACCATTTTGTGTACTTAAATGGGGAGTCATCTCATTTATCATCAGTAAAATATGGAGTGCCACAAGGATCCGTCCTAGGTCCCCTTCTATTTTCAATATACATGTTGCCCCTTGGTAATATTATTAGAAAATACGGAATTAGCTTCCACTGTTATGCTGATGATACTCAGCTATATATATCAACGAGACCAGATGAAACTTCCCAATTATCTAAGCTAACAGAGTGTGTTAAAAATGTAAAAGATTGGATGACAAATAATTTTCTCCAATTAAATTCGGATAAGACGGAGATATTAATTATTGGACCAAAAAACACTACACAGAATCTTGTAGATTACAATCTGCAACTAGACGGATGTACTGTTACTTCCTCTACAGTCAGAAATCTGGGTGTTATATTAGACAGCAATTTGTCTTTTGAAAATCATATTTCCAATGTTACAAAAACTGCATTCTTCCATCTTAGAAACATTGCCAAGCTACGAAACATGTTATCTGTTTCTGATGCAGAAAAGCTAGTTCATGCATTCATGACCTCTAGACTGGACTATTGTAATGCACTTCTAGGTGGTTGTCCTGCTTCGTCAATAAACAAGCTACAGGTAGTCCAAAATGCAGCAGCTAGAGTCCTTATGAGGTCAAGAAAATATGATCATATTACCCCAATTTTACAGTCTCTGCACTGGCTACCTATTAAGTTCCGCATCAGTTACAAATTATCATTACTTACCTATAAGGCCCTAAATGGTTTAGCTCCAGCGTACCTAACTAGCCTTCTACCACGTTACAACCCATCACGCACCCTAAGGTCACAAAACGCTGGACTTTTGGTAGTTCCTAGGATAGCAAAGTCCACTAAAGGAGGTAGAGCCTTCTCACATTTGGCTCCCAAACTCTGGAATAGCCTTCCTGATAATGTTCGGGGTTCAGACACACTCTCTTTGTTTAAATCTAGATTAAAAACACATCTCTTTCGCCAAGCATTCGAATAATGTATCTTTTTAATTGTGAGTGTAGTTGCATCTGATCAAAGGTGCATTTTTATTCATTAGCTTGGGTTAAACTAATTTTACTTTGTTGGATCAGCAGCTATGCTAATGATGTCTGTATTTTGTTTCTATGTTTTGCCACGGGATTCACATCCCGTGGTAACTAGGATTTACACAAGCTCCAGTCTGGATCCAGAACACCTGAGAAGAGATGATGCTGACCCTCAGAGGACCTCAGATGATGCTAACCCTGAATCAACAAACAGAACTAACAATTATTCCTAAATGTGTGACTTAATCATATAATAACTTAATTAATAATATTGATAGTTCATCGTCTAGCTGACTACTTCTTGTATTATTATTATTATTTTTTTTTTAGTTTTTCTAAAATCCTGTCAAATGTGCACAAACTACTAGCTACTACTAAATATTGTAGAAACATAATTTTCTGTAAAGTTGCTTTGTAACGATTTGTTTTGTAAAAAGCGCTATACAAATAAACTTGAATTGAATTGAATTGAATAAAAACAAATAATGTTTCATTTGCACAGTCAGCCCCCTGGTATAATGGTGACTTGCGTATACGGGGAAGTCGTGGCCTAATGGTTAGAGGGTTGGACTCCCAATCGAAGGGTTGTGAGTTCTAGTCTCGGGCCGGATGGAATTGTGGGTGGGGGTAGTGCATGAACAGCTCTCTCTCCACCTTCAATACCACGACTTAGGTGCCCTTGAGCAAGGCATTGAACCCCCAACTGCTCCCCGGGTGCCGCAGCATAAATGGCTGCCCACTGCTCCGGGTGTGTGCTCACAGTGTGTGTGTGTGTGTGTGTGTGTGTGTGTGTGTGTTCACTGCTCTGTGTGTGTGCATTTCGGATGGGTTAAATGCAGAGCACAAATTCTGAGTATGGGTCACCATACTTGGCTGAATGTCACTTCACTTCACTTTTCACTCACACTCACTTTACAGAAGGCTGTGTGTCGGAAATTAGAGCGAAAATGGCGTCACTCTGGTTTAAATATGTTCCACCAGGCATGGAAAGATTGCTTGTCAAACTACAGAGTAGCCATTGAAACTGCAAGATCTGCCTATTTCTCAAACATTATTGATAATAATCAAAGCAATCCCAGGAAGCTCTTTCATACAATTAACAGTCTGCTTAAAGCAGATGGTGTCAGTTCTATGACTTTATCTGACGGGCTGTGTAATGAGTTTCTCAAATCTTTCAGTGAAAAAATTTACAATATTCGCACAAATATCCATTCCTTGCAGTCTGCAGATCTACCAGTTAATACTCCTAGGTTCTCTGGCATTCCTTTATCCAAATTTACCTTATTACAACCTGAGATGCTCTGCAACCAGGTTTCTGGTATGAAAGCTACCACTTGCATACTTGATCCCATGCCTGGTAGCCTGTTTAAATCCTGTTTTGGTCCTTTATGTCCCTCACTTCTTGCTATAATAAATGACTCTTTCTCAACTGGGGAGGTGCCAGCAGCACTTAAAACTGCTGCGGTTACTCCCGTTTTAAAAAAGCAAAACTCTGATGTGAAAAATCTGTCAAATTATCGCCCAATCTCAAATCTATCATTTCTGTCTAAAATCTTGGAGGGTGTGGTTGCAGCTCAATTAAACAAACACTTAATTGAAAATAAACTATTTGAGCAACATCAATCAGACTGCGTTGGTGAAAGTCGCTAATGACTTACTAATTGCCTCCGACTCCGGCTCCACGTCCATTCTCATTCTCTTGGATCTCAGTTCAGCCTTCGACACTATTGACCATGCCCTACTACTTAATCGCCTCGAACATGTATTTGGCTTGTCAGAGACTGTTCTTGACTGGTTCAAGTCCTATTTCACTGACCGTAGCCAATTTGTTTTTATGGGTGGTTATAGGTCCAAGGTTGGTTCTGTTCATACGGGTGTTCCACAAGGTTCAGTCTTGGGTCCTCTACTCTTTAGTATGTACATCTTTCCACTTGGTCAATTACTACAATCTCTAAACCTTAACTATCACTTTTATGCTGATGATACACAGATTTATATCCATACTAGACCGGGTTAGCAAGTGAACGTTGGGCATCTTTCTAACTGTATTGCTGAGATAAAGATTTGGATGTCCAATAATTTTCTGTCTCTAAACGGCTCAAAAACAGAAGTCATGCTCCTTGGATCTCCACATCAACTGCGAAAGGTTGGGTCTCCTACTCTGTCTGTTGATGGCGTTGCACTGGAGTTTAAGTCCAAATTAAAGAATTTGGGTGTCATATTTGACGCCACACTGTCATTTGAGCCTTTTGTCCAGAATACAGTTAAGACATCGTTTTATCACCTCAGAAATATAGCCCGGCTACGTCCTATGTTATCCTTTTCGGTAGCTGAGAAGTTGATTAACTCTTTTGTCTTTTCGCGCATTGACTACTGCAATGGTCTTCTAGCTGGGGTATCTAAATCATCACTGGATAAATTGCAATATCTTCAAAATTCAGGTGCTAGAGTACTTTCTGGGGTCAAGACCAGGGACCATATAACTCCAGTCTTGGAGTCCCTGCGCTGGCTACCTGTTTGGTACCGTATTGATTTTAAAATCCTTATGTTGGCCTATAAATCTCTACACAATCTGGCACCTGAGTATTTGACTGACTTATTAATCCCCTACACACAACGTCGCAATCTGCGCTCCTCTCAGAGTGGTCTATTGGTTGTTCCGAAGACACGGCTTCATACGTGGGGTGACCGAGCATTCTCTGTCTATGCTCCTAAGCTCTGGAATTCTCTCCCGGCCGACATCAGGGAAGCAAATTCATTAGTGACTTTTAAATCTCTTCTTAAAACATTTTATTTTAGGATTGCTTTTACATGAACTTGATTTTATGCGTTTATTTTCTTGTACTTACATTGTGTTTATTCATTTGGAGTTATGCTTGTATGTAAAGTGCTTTGAGAAAGCTACTTTTAAAGGCGCTATACAAAATAAATATATTATTATTATTATTATTATTATTAAAACAAACTAAGCACCATAAAGCTACAACGGCTCGCGAGAAAATTACAGTCGTAACCATATTGTATCATTCATTTAACATTGAATGCACAGTGACAAATTGAAAAAACAAGAAGGCCACAGCCACATAAAAAAATAAATAAAAATAAACAACACTGCGGTTTCTATCTTTCCTCTGTGGTTTGCTTGTCAATAGCGCGGTATTACAATACTGCGGTTATCGCGACAGCCCTATCTTTATGTCCTATAATTCAAACTACCACTTTAAAGTACTGCTGGAAAATGATATTTCATAAGAATTCATGTCTGAACAGGGCTTGAGTAGCAATGCAGACTTGATATGCGGTGGATGGGAAAACACATTTCTTACCTCTAATATCAAATCTTTAGACAAGTCACAAGGTCTGTCAAAGTGTTAATGACAAAGTTGTCCATTGATCTGAAACAAACACAAAAAGAGCTTAAGCAAAAATAGAATTGCTATTGTATTAACTATTCATACGTCACCATGCAAAAGCAATGCAGACTACAGCAGCAGAAATGTAAAGCTTCAGTGCACATAAATATATTGTATATTTCTTAATGTTACAGACCCCGCGCAGAAGCCCAAGTAACGTTAGACAGAGAAGACAGTTCTGCTAAATAAGTGCATCCTATCGTTATACATATATACTATAACTTAATAAACGAAGTATGAAGTTAACTCATAATTAACACTATTGAGAGTGAAGAGTCACGTGCCGATTTGGGTTGATTTGGGAGGGGTCTGAGCCGATCGGCCATGGTGGCAGGATACGCTATCGGTTGCCAGGGGCAATATGGAGCCAAAAGAGTCTCAATAAAGATAAATGCACACACTACATTCACATATGCACACACATGATTTATAAATACACACACAGGATACACAAATGCACACAAAATTTACAAATGCACACACAAAATTTTAAAAGCACAGAAGATTCACAAATGCATACAAAATTCAGAAATGCACACAAAATTCAGAAATGCACACAAAATTCAGAAATGCAAACAACATTTACAAATGCACTCAAGATTCACAAATGCACAGGACAATATTCAGAAATGTATTTCTGATGCACACACACATATATCTTGATTTACAAACTGCTTGCGGTCTGTGAACTTCATTGCATTTGTGTGTGAATTTTGAGACTCCTCTGACTTGGCTCAACACACAAATGCATGGAATGATCAGCAACCAATCAGATGTCTCCCTTCTTTTAGCCAATCACAAGAACGCACTCCACGTGGTTGTTTACTTATAAGCCAATCACACGAACGCATTCACACAGCCTATTTATGAAATTGTATGGAAATACAGATAGATTACAATTCAGGTTTATTTTTTTATTATTTTTTACAAAATATAAATTTAAAAATGTCTCAATACATATAGCCCAGACTGTGACTGCAGAAAAAAAAGTTAACCGTGGATTCATAAATTTGCAATAGGCAATTATTTCATTTTATTGAAATATTTTAATGAATGTAAAAAAATGTTTTGAATATTTTAAATATATCTAAATATTCTTTTGGATGCAATATAGAAGTCACTTTAATTATAATATTCGGTCCCTACATGAAGAGAGAGTCAGTGGTCTGCTGCAAGAGGAAAGTGACTCTCCGGCTGCGCAAAGTGAGTCACCGCTGCGTGAGGAAAGGGAATCGTTCGCTCAACTTCGCTGAATGAGGAAAGTGAATCGTTCGCTGAGGAAAGTGAGTTGCTCGCTGTGTGACTCGTGAGGAAAGTGAGTCGTTCGCTGCGTGAGGAAAGTGAGTCGTTCGCTGATTGGGGAAAGTGAGTCGTTCGCTGCGTGAGGAAAGTGAGTCGTTCGCTGATTGGGGAAAGTGAGTCGTTCGCTGATTGAGGAAAGTGAGTCGCCGCTGCATGAGGAAAGTGAGTCGTTCGCTGATTGAGGAAAGTGAGTCGTTCGCTGATTGAGGAAAGAAAGTGAGTCGTTCGCTGATTGAGGAAAGTGAGTCGTTCACTGATTGGCTTATAAGTAAACAATCCCCCACGTGGGGTGCATTCTTGTGATTGGCTCAAACAAGGGAGATATCTGATTGGTTGCAGATCATTCCCTGTTTAAAAAAAGGCATTTGTGTGTCGAGCCATTCAAGCAAATGCAGTGAAGTTCACAGACCGCAAGCAGTTTGTAAATCAAGATATATGTGTGTGTGCATCAGAAATACATTTCTGAATCTTGTCCTGTGCATTTGTGAATCTTGAGTGCATTTGTAAATGTTGTTTGCATTTCAGAATTTTGTGTGCATTTCTGAATTTTGTAAGCATTTGTGAAACTTCTGTGCTTTTTAAATTTTGTGTGTGTATTTATGAATTTTGTGCACATTTGTGTGTGAATTTATTAATTATGTGTGTGCATGTATGAATCCTATGTGTGCATTTATCTTTATTGATACTCTTTTGGCTCTATAGGGCAATGCCTTCAAAACTTCACAGAGGCGCGACTAAACATTTCAGAGCTCTTTAATTTTTGCGCATTTATTTTGTCGAAATATCAACGCGTACAAGCTCCCTGCAGCGGCACAGAGACCTGAACCATTTACCATCTGTGCTCACATATGGATATTGTGAAATATCTTGTTTACGATGTAAGTCACCTTGCATTGACGCTGTTAATGGCTTTAATCTAACCAGGACATTTACATCTTGCAATCACACATTTAACTACCCTAGCTAACCCAGAACTGGTTTGTCCACTTTGCAGCCCCCAACACAAAAACCTGGTACAGTATGTGTCATTGGGCTAAAATCAAATCATAACTAAACATCCACAGCTTTAGCCTCCATCAAAACATGTTGGAAACGTTCGTATACATTGAACATCTCGTTACAATCTACACTGTAAAAAAATTTGCCGTTAAATAACAGTAATTTTCTGGCAGCAGGGGTGCCAGTAAAGTACTGTTAATTTACAGCTCTTAACCATTAATTTACCACTCTTATTTTTTAACAGTATTTTACCGTAAATTCTACCATGGAAATTAACTCCACTCCCACTGCTTCAAACAGTTCGAGTTTCTAAACTAGCATTCCTACCATGTTAGTACTATGAACTTATTTCATTTGAGTCCACTGAGAAGGAATATTTCTTACACTTAATGTGCAGTAATAAAGTAACTAAATACATGACTTTTACTCAAATCACTGCAGCTCATTGTCAGCTGTATTACACATGTATGTGCTGAAGTACTTAACACAGAGATCACCACTGTATCAGCGACTCCACATTTACTGCCTTTATATAAAGCAGCAGAAGATAAGAATTTGTGGCTCATCATTGACTGAAGCACAGGCTCTACTCTCCAGCACAATGGTGAACAACAAAACTACATTAAACTAAACGATCTCTCTTGTGCAAACACACATTAATACAGTCAAGTTCAGTATTTACTCTCATTATCAGTGTATGACTTTGCCTAATTTTTTTTTCTATGGATGTTCACAAATATTTTAGTTAAATTAACTTATTTTTCATTTGGTAAATCTGACGTTTACATTTTACAGTATATTACTGTTTTTCCTTGACTTGACGGCAAAAAACTGTAGAAAAACACTTTTTTTTGCTGGCAACCATTAATTTACGGCAAGAAACAGTAGAAAAACAGTTATTTACTGGCAGCAGGGGTGCCAGTAAATAACTGTTTTTCTACAGTTTGTTTCCTGTAAATTAATTACAGTTTATTACTGTTAAATTATGTTTCATTCTGTTTTTTCTTCATCTTAAACCTTTAACCCTTTAAACCCCACAAGAAAATCTTCAGTTTTAAATGAACACTTATAATGTGTGCACACTACAGAGTGTTAGAGTAACACTGAATCAGTGAAGTTAATGAGATAATTCGGTGATTAATTGATGATTGAGCATTAGTGATAAACACCTGCAGAATCACTGAAGGAAAGAGAAACACAAGATCTACAAATGACTTCAGCCACAGGCTTAGATGAAATCAACTGAATAAAAGAATACATCAAATCTCTCAAGATCTGATTAAACAACTACTAAAACAGCTTCACCAGATTCACATTACTAACCAGACTGACTTTATTTCTGTCAGATGTCTACAGAAGAACTTATGGAGAGTTAAATAGGTTTAGGTGTTTTTTTCACTACTATGATGGAGATCAGTGTTTACTTTAGTTGGGCTCTTGAACGTGACTTTTCAACAACTAAGGTTTTTTTTTTTTCATGCTGTAACAATGCGCCTTTGGAACCTGTTATAGCAAAACAAAAGTACACAGAAGAAAAAAAATCTGATATTGTTGTTTATAGATTGACAAGAACAAATACTATTATTTCTGATCTAATCCTGTATCTCTTCTCTTATTGAATATTGATACTACAGCATGAGAAGGAACACTGCTGAGCCATAAGTTATGAAAGACTGTTAAGAAAATGTCACTCATAATAAATAAAAAAAAAACCTTTGCTGAAATTTAGACAGAAATATCAAGAATCAGCGTATGAATCACAACAATGGTGACAATCCACAAAATAAATGAACAGATCAGTTCTGAACATCACAACACATGCTACTAAAACTTAAAACAAATGCAAAATTATAAGCACATAAGAATTCAAGAAAATAAGTGAACAATTCAGGGGCATAATTTATTCATGCCGCAATGCATGCTGGGAATCATGGATGAGTTTTATCCTGTGCTGGTACCCAGCATGCATTGCATCATGAACCTTTTGATTGTCACCATTGTTGAGATTCATATGCTGATTGTTGATTTCTCTCTTTGAGTGTTGTGGGGACTGCTGCCCGAAATACTTTTTAACTAAAACTAGTCGTTAAATCCATAAATACTGGTTATCACACTACTTTTCAATCTTACTAAATTGAAGTGTCATTCACTCAAATATTTCAACACCAAATTAATATTTGATTATTATAGCAACACTTTAAGTCAGTCTAGTAGATCATGCCTGTTAGAAACAACCACAATCACTTGACTATCAAAATTAATACTGCTGTAACAGATGCATCATAAAGACACAAATACAGCAATAAAACAAAATGTAAAGTGTAAAAGTCAATGGTCAGGAGCCCAACTAAAGCAAACACTGATCTCCACAATGGTGACGCTAAACGAAACAGTAACATTATCATCTAAATCTCTTTAATTCTCAATAAGATCTTTTGATCTCTGTTCTCTGATCTGACAGAAATAAAGTCAGTCTGGTTAGTAATGTGTGAAGTTGGTGAAGCTGTTTGTTGATCGTTTAAATCTTCAGTTGATTTCATCTAAGGCTGTGGCTGAAGTCAGTTGTATTTCATGTGTTTGTCTTGTTATGTTTTTTTTTCTTCAGTGATTCTACTCATTAACAGCAGCTGTTGATCAGTGTCTGAATTCACTCATTAGTGTTCATTCTCTCTGTCAGGTGGACTATATTAGTAAACTCATGTAGGGAATAGTGAATGAGGGTGTAGGGTGTGATTTGAAACACAGCCGCTGAGTGTCGAATTTGAACGTTGTTATTTTACGATATATAGCAGCAGGCTACTTCTCGAAAACGATGAATATTACCCAGAATGCACTGTTTAAATGAAAAACAGTATTTTACTGTCGAAATTTGGCCGTTTTTTTACAGCGATTTTTAACAGTGTAGTGTTCAGTCGCAGTTAATTACTTTGTCATTTTGGTCAAGAAGTGCATTCTAACTGCAATGTAATTACAATACACTAAAACGCATGTGAATAAACTTACTTTGGCCATTACAACACTGTTTTCATCACCTGCTGTAGATGGACCCAGCCACAGCAGAAAGCCTCGTAACTTTCCAAAGACTTGTGGCTATTAAACTCCTGCATTGTGTAGTAACGTAAACCAAAAACAATATCATCCAATGTCCATATGTGTGCGTGGAGGTAAATGGTCCAGGTCTCTGTGCCGCTTGAGAGCTTCTCCAAATACCGCTGTAAATAAAACTGTATTCCATTGTTCCTATGTTCTCCATATGTATATGTTTTTTTAGTTTCATCAGTTCATTCTGCTTTTATTCAGTTTAGCTGCAGATATAGCCTGGCACGTCTATGAGAGCGAGATCGCTTCTCTTTCAGTGTGAAAACGTCTTCATCTCTATTTAACTTTTCCTCTCCATCAGCGAATGATTCTGAGAGAAAACGCGCCAGATGTCTGTTTGCTAATGAAACAAACGCTACTTCCATGCATCTGATTATCAGATGAATCTCGCGCTCTTATTTCAAGGTCGTTGTTAATGCTGTGGTTAATTTTAACAGTTTCCTTCGTATATTTGGTTCATCCGCATTGTTTAAATACATTTATCATTCAATGGATCTGTGCGTATGATTTAGACACTTACATTTCTGCTCCGCGCATACAGCTCCACTAACGCGGTCGTTATAAAGGTGTTTAGGCAACAATACACTTCCACTTGCATGTATTTGACAATCGGAATATCAGATATTTTATTCCATAGCTAACACATTTGTGAATATGGGCCTAATCTAGGCTATCCAGGTTTTTTTTTTTTTTAATTGCATCTGAAAATGACTGTGCAGCTCATACACATGTGCGCTCTGGCGCAGATCCGCCTCTCGCGATGCTCAGCTGTGAACCGTTCGACTTACGGACTTACAGACGGTGGTATGATTCGCTCTTTTGTTGTTCTCTTTCAGGATCAAAAAAACAACAAATGAAAGCGTTTATTTGTATTTCCGACTGATGAGAACTACACTGTAAAAAATTTTGCCGTTAAATAACAGTAATTTTCTGGCAGCAGGGGTGCCAGTAAAGTACTGTTAATTTACAGCTCTTAACCATTAATTTACCACTCTTATTTTTTAACAATATTTTACCGTAAATTCTAACATGGAAATTAACTCCACTCCCACTGCTTCAAACAGTTCGAGTTTTTAAACTAGCATTCCTACGATGTTAGTACTATGAACTTATTTCATTTGAGTCCACTGAGAAGGAATATTTCTTACACTTAATGTGCAGTAATAAAGTAACTAAATACATGACTTTTACCCAAATCACTGGAGCTCATTGTCAGCTGTATTACACATGTATGTGCTGAAGTACTTAACACAGAGATCACCACTGTATCAGCGACTCCACATTTACTGCCTTTATATAAAGCAGCAGAAAATCAGAATTTGTGGCTCATCATTGACTGAAGCACCGGCTCTACTCTACAGCACAATGGTGAACAACAAAACTGCATTAAACTAAACGATCTCTCTTGTGCAAACACACATTAATACAGTCAAGTTCAGTATTTACTTTCATTATCAGTGTATGACTTTGCCAAAAAAAAATTCTATGGATGTTCACAAATATTTTAGTTAAATTAACTTATTTTTCATTTGGTAAATCTGACGTTTACATTTTACAGTATATTACTGTTTTTCCTTGACTTGACGGCAAAAAACTGTAGAAAAACACTTTTTTTTTTGCTGGCAACCATTAATTTACGGCAAGAAACAGTAGAAAAACAGTTATTTACTGGCAGCAGGGGTGCCAGTAAATAACTGTTTTTCTACAGTTTGTTTCCTGTAAATTAATTACAGTTTATTACTGTTAAATTATGTTTCATTCTGTTTTTTCTTCATCTTAAATCTTTAACCCTTTAAACCCCACAAGAAAATCCTCAGTTTTAAATGAACACTTATAATGTGTGCACACTACAGAGTGTTAGAGTAACACTGAATCAGTGAAGTTAATGAGATAATTCGGTGATTAATTGATGATTGAGCATTAGTGATAAACACCTGCAGAATCACTGTAGGAAAGAGAAACACAAGAACTACAAATGACTTCAGCCACAGCCTTAGATGAAATCAACTGAATAAAAGAATACATCAAATCTCTCAAGATCTGATTAAACAACTACTAAAACAGCTTCACCAGATTCACATTACTAACCAGACTGACTTTATTTCTGTCAGATGTCTACAGAAGGACTTATGGAGAGTTAAATAGGTTTAGGTGTTTTTTTCACTACCATGATGGAGATCAGTGTTTACTTTAGTTGGGCTCTTGAACGTGACTTTTCAACAACTAAGTTTTTTTTTTTTTTTTCATGCTGTAACAATGCGCCTTTGGAACCTGTTATAGCAAAACAAAAGTACACAGAAGAAAAAAAATCTGATATTGTTGTTTATAGATTGACAAGAACAAATACTATTAATTCTGATCTAATCCCATATCTCTTCTCTTATTGAATATTGATACTACAGCATAAGAAGGAACACTGCTGAGCCATAAGTTATGAAAGACTGTTAAGAAAATGTCACTCATAATAAATAAAAAAAAACCTTTGCTGAAATTTAGACAGAAATATCAAGAATCAGCGTATGAATCACAACAATGGTGACAATCCAGAAAATAAATGAACAGATCAGTTCTGAACATCACAACACATGCTACTAAAACTTAAAACAAATGCAAAATTATAAGCACATAAGAATTCAAGAAAATAAGTGAACAATTCAGGGGCATAATTTATTCATGCCGCAATGCATGCTGGGAATCATGGATGAGTTTTATCCTGTGCTGGTACCCAGCATGCATTGCATCATGAACCTTTTGATTGTCACCATTGTTGAGATTCATATGCTGATTGTTGATTTCTCTCTTTGAGTGTTGTGGGGACTGCTGCCCGAAATACTTTTTAACTAAAACTAGTCGTTAAATCCATAAATACTGGTTATCTCACTACTTTTCAATCTTACTAAATTGAAGAGTCATTGACTCAAATATTTCAACACCAAATTAATATTTGATTATTATAGCAACACTTTAAGTCAGTCTAGTAGATCATGCCTGTTAGAAACAACCACAATCACTTGACTATCAAAATTAATACTGCTGTAACAGATGCATCATAAAGATACAAATACAGCAGTAAAACAAAATGTAAAGTGTAAAAGTCAATGGTCAGGAGCCCAACTAAAGCAAACACTGATCTCCACAATGGTGACGCTAAACGAAACAGTAACATTACCATCTAAATCTCTTTAATTCTCAATAAGATCTTTTGATCTCTGTTCTCTGATCTGACAGAAATAAAGTCAGTCTGGTTAGTAATGTGTGAAGTTGGTGAAGCTGTTTGTTGATCGTTTAAATCTTCAGTTGATTTCATCTAAGGCTGTGGCTGAAGTCAGTTGTATTTCATGTGTTTGTCTTGTTATGTTTTTTTTTCTTCAGTGATTCTACTCATTAACAGCAGCTGTTGATCATTGTCTGAATTCACTCATTAGTGTTCATTCTCTCTGTCAGGTGGACTATATTAGTAAACTCATGTAGGGAATAGTGAATGAGGGTGTAGGGTGTGATTTGAAACACAGCCGCTGAGTGTCGAATTTGAACGTTGTTATTTTACGATATATAGCAGCAGGCTACTTCTCGAAAACGATGAATATTACCCAGAATGCACTGTTTAAATGAAAAACAGTATTTTACTGTCAAAATTTGGCCGTTTTTTTACAGCGATTTTTAACAGTGTATGCACAATCATAAATCAGTCAATTTTGTATTTTATTATGAGATATTTTATTCTAATGTGATCAGTGACTGATGGACCAAAGAGCGCGCATTTCGACATTTGCAGTAAAAATGTGAAATATAAATTCTCAGAAAATGCATTTCATACCAATATATTGAAACGTCTGTTTATATACTCCATTAATAAACGAGTCTAGACATTGGAAAAATATCAGTCCACATGCGTTTTATATTTAATATGAGGGAAATAGACATGGATGCATGCGTGACACAAAAAATATTTAACTTTTAGGTAGCAAAATATTTTTTAGTAATTCTGTCAATTACACTAAGGTTATTACATTGTCTGCTATGTATTTGCTTCTTGTTTATTAAATACAGGCAATTCATTTGCGGATTTTCAAAATCGGACCCGTGCAGCTCTCTGATCTAGCCATTTAAACACACCTGAACCAGCTAATCAAGGTTCTTGGGAATTTTAAAACAATAAAGTCTTACTAGAAGTTCCAGGCAGGTGTGTTAGAGCAGGTCTTGACACCCCTGCCTTACATCAAAATAAATCTGTCAGTTTATAGTAATACCACATATTTTGTGTTTATTGTATTAATAAACCTAATCTTATTATATCTGTCTTTTTTGTCAATTTCCAGTGGCCAGTGAGAGAATAATGTTGTGTTGAGTGCAGTTGTTCTTACCTGTGTAGTGGGCACCAAGAGGGTTTCAGTATTTGTCCAAGGTCTCTTCTTCAGTATGCAAACATCTTCATAAGTTTTGTAATGCGGATCCAGTTTGGCAAAGATTGTTGATTCTGATGGGCCTATGGTAATTCTGGATGTCTCAAATTCTGCACAAATCTGTAAACACATGAAGTGCAATGTGTTAAAAAAAAAAAAAAAAAAGGTTTAACAGCAAAACCCAATTCAATCATCAAAATATTAAGTGGTTTATTTGTGTGAGTGATGAATAGTGTCATGTTTACCATTCCTAAAGGAGGACCTGATTACACGTCTGGAGCATATGTATAATGTGAACAGCTCAGAGTAGTGTCCGGTTTAAAGTCATTGTATGACCACACCGCCATGTTCAAAAACAAAGCTTCAAATAAACTTTGCTTCCACTGTGCTGAGCCAGGGCTCTCCAAACTCGGTCATCATCTCATGGTTAGACATTTATTGATTATTTAGCTTTTGCAGTTAGTTAAAATATACATATTCTAACAAATAAAGGTAATTACTTCCGCTTTTGAAAGTCATTATGTATTACTAGTACACAATTAATTTATACAAATATATTTGGCACACAAAATGAGATAAGAGAGAAACTCCTATTCGCCATTTGATTAGCTATAGGAGGAAGTAGCTGAATGACGAATCATTCTGCCTCTTAACATCTCTTATTGTAAGCCATATGTATAATAAACATAAAAGGTACGTGATAGGACATTTTATTTTTGGATGAACATTTTATTAATAAATAGAATCTCTCTTAAAATATCTTATTGGGTTATGATAATCAAAACAGTTTGGTTTGATCTAGCGCAGAACTAAAACTTTAATGAAATATTTCCCCCAATTATAAAATGATTTTTATCATTAGCTAGCTCCACACTGGAGAGATGCTTTATAACAGGAAATCAAGTTATAATTCTAGCGACACTGACTCTGTATTTTCATGTTTAATATTGAAAAGCTATCTATTGCATAAGGACTGTTATATAAATAAACGTGACTGGACTTTTCTTTACTGGATTGCCTGGAGAACCTCAGAGTTCGTGCAAACATCCACATCGCTGTAATCAAATGTGTTGTTAAGAGCTGCTTTTACATCGCGGTCAGTTTTTGTTGTGTTTATGCAGTTATTGAGAGGAAGGTGTGCAGTATATATTTACATATTCATCCAAGGTTCTGATCGGCTAGGTTTCCTGAAACTGAAGTGCTATCTTCTTCTTTTGAATTGAATCAGGAGAGTGTATTACAATCTTGCGCTACAGCGCCACACTGGTCAAACTGCATTATTGCAGGCTTTCACATTAGGCAGATTCCAGATCAAACCACTAACATTACCCAAAAACATTTGCCGACAATTTTATTTTTATCGTCGACGTTGTCGATAATATCGACTAACTGTTTCAGCCGTACATATATATATATATATATTGTCACGGGGTGAAGAACCACTCGACAAGAGGTACGTGAAATCAAAAGCCCCGGAGGGTGGGTTTATTGAAAAGTGAAGGGTGCCTGGTGAAGTGTCCTGATCTGCTTTCCGCTGGTTGGTGCTCCCCGTGTGCTCTCCGTGCTCCTCTGTGCCAATCAAGGGGAAAGTGGGTGTCCAGACGTGCTCCAAAGGGTGTGGGCTGTCGGTCACTCGCTGCTTTCTGTGGGGATAGGAGAGAGGGGTTAGTCCAGCTTTGCGTTCTGGTTGAGAACCTCTTCTCAGTGCAACATGTGCTGCTTTTCAATGTGCTGGCTGATGGGGAGCAGCTGTGACCGATCAGCCGGTGACGAGGACGTGCAGGTGTTTTGGTTTGGTTTCCAGGGCGACGCTGATTCCTCTGGGAGTGCTCGTCACATCCCCCCCCCCCTAAGCGTCGTTCTGGTCCTGCGAAGACATGTAGAAAGTAGGGGTGAGATTAGGGGAGGGTGGGGAATGACCCCTGACAGACCTGCATAAGCTGTCCAGATCCGGGAGAGGCCATCGGCGTTCGCGTTGGCGGCCCCAGCTCGATGGCGGACTTCGAAGTGGAAGTCCTGGAGCGCTAGGAACCAGCGAGTCACCCTGGCGTTGGTGTCCTTGGCGCGGGCCATCCACTGTAGGGGCGCGTGGTCGGTTACCAGGGTGAACTTGCGGCCCAGGAGGTAGTACCGGAGCTCCAGGACTGCCCACCTGATGGCCAGGGCTTCCTTCTCCACAGCGGCGTATTTCCTCTCGGCGGGGGACAGCTACCTGCTGATGTAGATGATCGGATGCTCCTCACCTTCCTGAATTTGGGAGAGGACCGCTCCTAGTCCTGTGTCGGAAGCATCCGTCTGCAGCAGGAAGGGGCAGCTAAAATCCGGGGCGCGGAGTACCGGCGAGGACGTGAGTGCTGCTTTCACCTGGGAGAAGGCTTCTTCCGCCTACGGGGTCCAGCATACTTTCTCCGGCTGCCCCTTCCTGGTCAGGTCTGTCAGGGGGGCGGCTAAAGAGGAGAAGTTGGGGATAAAACAACGATAATAACCCGCCAACCCCAAGAAGGCTCGTACCTGGGTCTTTGTCTCCGGTCTTGGTGCGGCGTGGATGGCCTCAACTTTCTTGTCTTGCGGCCGGATGAGTCCTCGGCCGACTTGATAGCCCAGGTACTTGGCCTCAGAGAGGGCTAGGTGGCATTTTCGGGGGTTGGCGGTAAGTCCAGCCCGCCGGAGCTCCGAGAGCACCCTCCGCAGACGATCCAGATGTTCGTCCCACGCCTCGGAGTGGACCACGACGTCATCCAGGTAGGCGGCCGCGTACGCTTGGTGAGGCCGCAGGAGGATGTCCATCATCCGCTGGAACGTCGCGGGGGCCCCATGTAGGCCGAAGGGAAGGGTCCGGTACTGCCAGTGGCCACTGGGGGTGGAGAAGGCGGTTTTCGGCTTGGCGGCCTCGGAGAGCGGTACCTGCCAATAGCCCTTGGTTAGGTCTAGGGTGCTGATATACCGGGCCCTTCCTAGCCGGTCCAGCAGTTCGTCCACCCGAGGCATGGGGTACCCGTCGAATTCGGAGACTTCGTTCAGGCGGCGGAAGTCGTTACAAAAGCGGAGGGTGCCATCCGGCTTTGGGACCATCACAATGGGGCTGGACCACGGACTCCGGGATGGTTCTATTACCCCCAACTTTAGCATCTGTTGGACCTCTTCCTCAATAGCCTGCCGACGAGCCTCCGGGACTCGGTAGGGCCGTTGCCTAACGACGACTCCTGGGGGCATCCGGATATGGTGTTGAAGCACGTTGGTCTGCCCGGGCTGAGAGGAGAACACATCCTGGAACTGACTGACCAGGTGCTGCAGCTCCGTCTTCTGGGCAGCCGAAAGGTGGGGGTTGATATCCACAACCACGGGCTCGGTGAGGCTTAGGGCAGCTACTTGGTCCCGGGTCCCCACCCATTTCTTTAGGAGGTTGACGTGGTAGAGTTGCTCCGCCTGCCGTCGTCCCGGCTGTCTCAGGCGGTAAGTGACCGGTCCAACCCTCTCGACGACCGAGTAGGGCCCCTTCCAGGAGGCCAGAAACTTGCAGGCGGAGCTGGGGACCAGGACCATGACGCGGTCTCCCGGTTGGAACTCCCGTGGCTGGGCTGTCCGGTCATAATGACGTTGCTGCGCTTGTTGGGCCCTGGTGAGGTGTTCCCGGACTAACGGCATCACTCGGTCGATCCGTTCCCTCATTTGCCGGACATGTTCGATGACGGTACGATGCGGGGCCGGCTGCTGCTCCCACGCTTCCCGGGCCACGTCCAAGAGGCCCCGGGGTTGACGGCCAAACAGGAGCTCGAAGGGGGTGAAGCCAGTTGAGGCCTGGGGAACTTCGCGGATCCCGAAGAGCACGTAGGGGATCATGAGGTCCCAATCCCGCTTGTCCTCCGCCGCCACACGTCTGAGCATTTGCTTGAGGGTCTGGTTAAATCTCTCTACGAGGCCATCAGTCTGGGGGTGATAAACAGTGGTCCTCAACTGCTTCACCCGCAGCAGCCGGCAGAGGTCAGCCATTAGCCGGGACATAAAGGGGGTTCCCTGGTCAGTCAGGATCTCTGAGGGGAGGCCGACTCGGCTGGCCAGCAGAAACAGCTCCTGGGCGATGGACTTTGCGGTGGCCTTCCGCAGGGGGACTGCTTCTGGGTACCGGGTGGCATAGTCGACGATGACCAGGATGTGCTCATGCCCTCGGGCAGACTTCGGCAACGGCCCCACTATGTCCATTCCAATCCGCTCGAAGGGCACCTCGATGATAGGCAGCGGGATGAGCGGGCTGGGGGGAGGAGTCCGGGGCGACGTGGCCTGACAGGTCGGGCAGGCCTGGCAGAACCGCTTTACCTCGGCGTCCAGGCCCGGCCAATGGAAACGGTCGCGGATGCGTTGGGCAGTATTGGCTGCCGCGAGGTGTCCTGCCATGGGGTGGGAATGGGCCAGCTCCAGAATGGTCTCGGTCTTGGCACGAGGCACAACTAGTAACTTTTTCTCCTCCCCCCTACGCTGGGCGACACAATACAGCAGGCCATTCTCTACGACAAAATGTGGGAGAGGGTGGGGCCGGGGGAGGACGTCCTCTCCATCCACGACTCGCACCTGGCTCCAACAGTGCTTGAGTCGGTCGTCCTCCCGCTGTTCCTTGGCGAAAGAGCCCCCTCCAGCGGCCTGTTGGTAGACATCATAAAACAGATTAGTAGATTGGGAGGGGGCCTCACCTTCTCTCCCACTGTCGGAGACGAGCAGGGCCAGTCGGCGGCGGGGTCCAGGCGGCCGCCTCGGTCTTCGACGGTTCCCCTTGGGGCTGGCAGGCTGGGTAGCGGCGGACAGCAGCTTCTCGAAGCCGGGCCAATCCCTTCAAAGCAGTACGGCCACCGGCAGGTCCTTCACCAGGCCTACCTCCACTGGCCAGGTGCCTTGGGGGGACGAAATGACCATTTCACGGGCCGGTACTTGACGAGTGTCTCCGTGCACACAGGTAATCGGTAGGAAGTTTTTCCGGCCGCTTCGCGGGGCGCACAGCCGCGCCTGGATGAGGGTGACCGCACTGCCTGAGTCCAACAGGGCCCGGGCTCCCGCCGGCACCCGTTGGTGAAGGATGCAGCCTGCCAGCCAGGCTCGCGGAGGCGACGGTGGTTCGGCACTTGGCATGGGCTCATCTCGCGGTGGGGGAACCGTCGGCCTGCTGACGGGTCGCGCGGTGCCTTCGAGCGGGCGTCGCTCCTGGACCACCCTCCGGGGGAATGGCGGCAGCCGGTCCCCTGCCCCGCTGGGATGAACGGCATCCGCCAGCTCGATCGCCTCCACTAGTTCCCGGACGTCACGTGGGTCCCTCATGCCGACGGCCTGTCGGTGGGCGCGAGGTAGTGCGCGCAGGAGGCGATCGACCACCACTCGTTCCGCTACCTGTGTTGGTGTGGGGTTTCCTGCCAACAGCCAGTGCTGGGCGAGGCGGCTGAGTTCGGCTGCCTGGGCACGGGCTGGCACCCGGGGCTTGTACTCCCACTCGTGGAACTGCTGGGCGGCACTTACAGGGGAGAGGCCCAGCCTCGCCAGGATCTCTCGCTTCACTTCGACATAACTGTCGGCACTCGTCAGGGGGAGCGAGAAGTAAGCCCTCTGTGCTTCACCGGTGAGTAGGGGTGCCAGCGCACGTGCCCACTCGTCCTCTGGCCATTCCTCTCGGTGGGCAGTGTTTTCGAAGACCTGAAGGAAGGCTTCCACATCGTCATCGGCCGTCATCTTGGGCAACAGACGGGTGGCTTGTGCCCGAGGCTCAGGTAGCGGAACGCGCTGGGCCGCGGCCGCCCAGACGGCGGCGAGTTCATCCTCCGTCCTGCCCAGGCGAGTGGCGAGGTGTTCCGCTATTTGCTGCTGGCGGATGCTAACCTCAGCGAGGCGTTGTAAGACGTCTTCCATCGCGGGGCCGCGCGTGCCGCCTTCCGTGGTGTGTGGTGTATTTTGCCGGTTCTCCCAAGGATCAAACTCAGTCAGGGATTTTTCTCTCAGAAGAAAAGACTTTATTTTAAGCAAAACAAAGTCGAGAGCTTGTTGCAAGAAGTTCTGTCTAAATGCTAGGTTGCATCTCATTATATACCCTATATGGGGCGGTTCCACATGGTAAAACTTTTCCTTTAGATTACACTTTACCTAAGTCCCTAGGGAGGGGAGATCCTTAATGTATGTCTAACCATATGTTATTCATTAGCCCTGTACATTCCTGCACGTAAGCATATTCCTTTATCAATTTCCTATAGGATTATAATGGAAAAACAACTAGCAACAAAAATGGCTAGATTCACATTGATTATTCTGGATTGATTAAAATCTTACTAATAAAAATCTTCCACATATTCTCCCCTTTGAGACTTAATAAGTCTCACATTTGATTATTCTTATCCAGAGTGCTACTCCATAATCCAGTCATATTAGTTACACTACCTAGTGACTAAATAAGTCACATTGTATTATCACCAGTGACTAGATTATGAAATTCCACTCTGAGGGATTACTGGACCAAACATCTCTCTCCTAATTTAACATGGAGTGAGTAAAAGATCCAGTCTCCCTAACCCCTCTTTAATAGTAGACATTGTTAAAAACATGAATGTGCAATTGGTTCAGCATTTGCCTGGTTATCACAGTTTTGTATAAAAGGCGTAAAAATACATACACATACAAATACAAATCACATCACACATTGAATATCACAAGATTATAAGAGTTGATCTTCAGCTTAGATACCTTATGTATCAATTTCCCATTATCTTGACATCTTTGAATTTAATTTGCTTAACTGTGGCTTTGACTAGTGACCTCAATATAGGAAGTATACAGTAAAATAGTAAATATCCTGTCATTAATGCCATTCCTAAAAACTTTCCCTATTTAATTATAAACTATGCTCCACATGCTCCTAACTGTAAATCAAACCAGTCTTACATTTTATTATCTTTTCCAACATTTTCTTTATCTATCATTCTTAGCCTTTTCAATTTGATCAGTTCTTCATTAAATGCTCCCTTCTATAAATACAGCATTTTCCCCAAACATAACACATACTTTTCCTTCTTCAATTCACAAATCTTGAGCTTTTCTATTTTGCTCCTTTCATTCTATTTGTTGCATCAAATTGTTCTATTTTCCCTTCAAATCTTCCTACATCCATATTTCCCTTCTCATAACCTTCAAATTCTTCATCTACCATTACTTAAAATTCTCTTTCCACCTTTTCTTTTCTATTTGTTGGCTCATATCTGCTCCCAAGTATTTTGATCTCAGTAGCAGTCCCATCACTCTCTCATTTCATCTTCACCAGGGAGACTCTTTGCGAGTCGTTGCAATGGTCTTTCCCTCGTTGGCAAGGGTGGGTCGTTACTAGCACGCCCTTCATCCCTCACTTCATGCTGTGTGTAGTGGTTGAAGCTGGTTGGGGTATTTTAAGGTTAGAGATGTGAACTCAGGTGTCACTCTGTAACCATTTTGCTGATTAATGCAAGGCTCTCTTGAGATCATAACTGCACTCTCACTGGTTCTCTTTGATGGAGCGAAGCATTCCTTGGTCTTACTGGAACTGCTGTCACCTGTAAATGGAAAACTTCAGAATTTTTTGTTAGTGTTATCAAGCATGCTAATTTGTTCATCTTGCCAGTCGTCCTTTTTTGTGTGACCTGTGGAAATGTAATGTGGGTTGAGGGCTGTCTTGGCCCCTTTTTGAGTTTTCACAATTTCAGTGCTGTCTTTACTATTTATTTATTTTTATTTTTTTTCTTTCAATTTTATTCTCAACCATTTGCTTATTCAGTTATCTCTTTGTTTTGTAAACTGAGTTCCACTATATTACTGGATAATTTATCTAGGCCTATGTTGCTCAGTAGCACAGGCCTTTTGCCCTGGAAAACACTCAACCCACTGCATTTATTTTAACAGTCAGAAAGATAATATTTCATCCTTTTGACACAATCAGCTCCTTCATGATATGCTGAAAAGAAAGTTAGATGTGGGGTGGACAGAGCAAGCTTGCTTCGCTCTGCCTTCCCATTCTATACGCTGCGCATGTGTGGCACTGTTTTTCTTTCTGCCACAACAAAGACCTTGGTACTGACCAGGAATTTAACCAAATACATCCATGGTCATTATTTTACTGGGCATAAGTTTGCCCTGTGGGCCCACATTCAAATGTGTATACAGATGTTTGGGCAAATTGATTGAATTGCCTCAGTGTCTCGTCAGACACTCTCTTTCATGCCATACAACACCATCATTCATACTTTTTCACACACTTTCACTCCCCCTTTTTTTTTTTTTTTTTTTTTTTTTTTTGCCAAAAACTTTTCTTTTCTTTCTTTCTTCCCTTTTTTCAAAATCTCATAGATGAATTTGTTTAGAATATTAGGCCTAGGCATTGGGCATTTGAGAGAGCCAATTATCATTTCTTCAAATGTCATGTGTTTGTCTAATTTAAAGTTTAGTCAAATACTTTTTTGTTATTGCTCATGAGCGACTTTGAGAAGAGGATTGGAGATCTCTGCATATCTTGGATCAATGGCCATCAACATTTCCATCTGGTTATCCCCAGTGATGACAGTATATGTGATTTCATGATTTTGGATCTTTGGAATAATCTTTTATTCATTATTATTTTATTCAGTTTTACCTTAGAAAATTACCTTTAAACAAAATGGAGTGACCAATATTTCTATTTTCTCAACAATATATATTTTTTTCTATTGTTCATCAGGATACCCTTTTTTATTTATTTATTTATTCTCTTCTTTCCCAAAGCGCTCAGCATTGTTGTCAAGTATTTAGTTGTGCACTTTCCCCTAGTTGTTTAATGAAACTGTCTTACTATGCCAAATCCAGCTCCATGTTTATCTGATTGGTGAGTCAAGTACTCACTTCTGTCTGTCAAAATTATTTTTTCTTTTAAGACATGAGGCTGGACTGGTACCTATTGAAAAGCAGATTGAGAAAGTTAGTTAAAACACAGAATTTAAGGAAGTGCTGTGAGACCAGTGAATAATCAAGATTAAAACATAGTAAATAAAATAATGAAATAAAATAATTTAAATGTGAAGCAGTCTCTGTGTGTTCATTGAATATGCAGGACCTGTGCACTGAAGGGATGGAAGTCCTACTGGTTAGATCATCAGCCTGGGCTGTTGTACTGGGTCGTCAGTCTGTGATGGCACTCAAAGACCTGATGTTGTGGCGTACGGTCTCCGTTGTTTTTCTGCTTCTTCTCAGTCTGGCTTCTGGTTGCTTTCTGTCAGAGTTTTGCATTTCATAATGTTCTTTTCAACCTCAGGAAAAGTCTCAAGTGAAAGATTCACCTTTTCCTGCTTTGATTCAGTCTTCTCCTTGCTGAAGTGTGTTCTTCTCTTTCAAGAGGGGAGGGGAACATCCATCAGCCCCTCCCTCTTCTTCTCTCTGCAGCTGTGTTTGCTGCTTTGCCATTCCTCGACAGACTCCAGTTCATTGCTTCCTTTGTCAAGGCACTGTTCCAGAAATCATCTGAAAGTTTAACACTCAGAGACTGCATTAATCAAATGTACCTATGTAACTTCTGACCAAATTGTTTCTGAGCAGTCAGCTCTTTTTCTAATTTTCACTTTTCAACCTCTTCTTTCAGTGGTCCCTTAATAAAAACTAAATCATCTGGTTGAAAACAGCAGTTCTCTTATTCTATGTTAGTAAAGCAAGTTCTTCATTGCAGGAAAATAGCAAGCATTTTTCTTCTTTGCAAAATGCAGAAATCAGCTACCTTTATTATCTAAATATACTGCAATAAAATAAAATAAACCTTCTTTTTATAACAGCATGACATGCATATGGTAAAATAAGGACTTCAATCATCATTTTTCTTCTATATTTGCATACATGATTCAGAATAATCTGGTATTTGTGAATTAATGTTTCCTAACCAACATAAAAGAATTCCTATTGTTGTAAATAAAATAATTAAATTTAATTCTCTAAGCAACTAGTTCCCTTCCTATTGTAAAATGCCTATAGCTTTTGAATCCAAATGTCTTTTAACTTGGCCACCCAATCTTGCTTTCATTCCACATTGCACAAGTTATTTCTTTTATTTTTTACATTTACACAAGCCCAATCTCTGAAACTCTGTAATGGATTAACTTTCATACTGTCCCAGGGATAACAAGAAACAAATTTTAGATGTCTTCACGTATTAAAAAAGTTTTAAGCACGTGCATCTTTTAAATTCATCTATTAATAAAAGTTGTTCAATAATAAATGCATATCTTATTTTAATTAATTTATTATTATTTCTATATTCCACCATATCTGCCATTTCTATATTAGTCCATTTCTTGGAACATTTGTATTTATTTTTCTCTAAAACAACCTTCATACAGTTGACTTTATTGTTTTAGGGCTCCTGCATTCCTTTCTCAACACCAGTCTCTGTAACCTGATCACTCCCAAGTGATGGTCCAGGAGGGGAGAGCACCTCTTGCTCCCCCCATGTAATACAACTTTACTGTGGAAACGTCCTCCTTTGTTCTCACTCCCACTACACTGGGCTCAGAAAATTTTCTCCCATTTCACCCAGACATTCTAAATGCAAAAATCTATTATAGATCTTGGTTCAAACTTTATTGATGCTAATTTCCTAACCTCATTCACACTTTCTGCACTCTTTATTGAGCCAGAGTGCTTATTCTTGCATGCTTTTTCCCTTTATCTAAGGGTAATCAGTCATTAATTGTCCTTTTATTATCAAGGCTCATAATACATTCATCCCCCTCAAGTGGATACTAGCTGCGTCCAACTCCACCCAGCCACCCTGAAGTGACGGTCCAAGAATGGTGCGCAACTTTTACCCACCCAACACGGAATTTCTTTGTTCACACATTCATTCAGTCCGGACACAGATACATTCACACAACAAAACACAGCTCTTCCTAGAGCTCGCTCTACCTAGAGCGTCCTTAAGGGCCCATCTATTCAGTCCTTCGAGAATTTCACTTATACATTCTCAAAGCGGTATCCATGGGACTTTTCCTCGCGATTCCTTAACTAATCTGCTTATCCGTTTATCACTGTCCTACCTGGCACAGCTATCCAATAAACACAGACCATTGCATACAATGTCTTTCTGCCTACACCATTTTTGTTTTAAATCAAGGTTACCTTCCAAGGCCTTCCCATTAATAACCCAAATATGTGCATGCAGTTATTTCTTCTGGAGTAAAACCCCTTTTTCAATTTAGATATCATATTATTTTTCTAAATTTGGAAGAGCAGATTTTAAGTGTCCTTACCACTCAGAGCTGACCAGTCAACAACACACACTAATTATATAAGCAAAAATGCTTACCTTATTCTATGGTGGCCACCACGGTGTGTGTGTTGCTCATCAGTCAGCTCAAGAGCAGTCGTCCACTCTGCTCCTTTCCAGTCCCATCTGGGGTGCCAAATCTGTGGTGTATTTTGCCGGTTCTCCCAAGGATCAAACTCAGTCAGGGATTTTTCTCTCAGAAGAAAATACTTTATTTTAAGCAAAACAAAGTCGAGAGCTTGTTGCAAGAAGTTCTGTCTAAATGCTAGGTTGCATCTCATTATATACCCTATATGGGGCGGTTCCACATGGTAAAACTTTTCCTTTAGATTACACTTTACCTAAGTCCCTAGGGAGGGGAGATCCTTAATGTATGTCTAACCATATGTTATTCATTAGCCCTGTACATTCCTGCACGTAAGCATATTCCTTTATCAATTTCCTATAGGATTATAATGGAAAAACAACTAGCAACAAAAATGGCTAGATTCACATTGATTATTCTGGATTGATTAAAATCTTACTAATAAAAATCTTCCACAGGTGCTGCTGACAGAAAGCAAAAAAAAATTAGGAGTTGGGGCGGTGACCTTGTCGGTGATTCCTCACTGTTCTGCCCGCATTCTCCACCACTGTCACGGGGTGAAGAACCACTCGACAAGAGGTACGTGAAATCAAAAGCCCCGGAGGGTGGGTTTATTGAAAAGTGAAGGGTGCCTGGTGAAGTGTCCTGATCTGCTTTCCGCTGGTTGGTGCTCCCCGTGTGCTCTCCGTGCTCCTCTGTGCCAATCAAGGGGAAAGTGGGTGTCCAGACGTGCTCCAAAGGGTGTGGGCTGTCGGTCACTCGCTGCTTTCTGTGGGGATAGGAGAGAGGGGTTAGTCCAGCTTTGCGTTCTGGTTGAGAACCTCTTCTCAGTGCAACATGTGCTGCTTTTCAATGTGCTGGCTGATGGGGAGCAGCTGTGACCGATCAGCCGGTGACGAGGACGTGCAGGTGTTTTGGTTTGGTTTCCAGGGCGACGCTGATTCCTCTGGGAGTGCTCGTCACAATATATATATACTAAAGTAAATACGTTACAGAGAGTCGTGTGCTTTCACATCTCCCAGTTCCTACCATCCCTACACCAGTCACAATCAGGTCACAATCCAGCCGTTTGCCTACGCCCACCAGTATGCACCGCCGTCACACTCAACTGAAGCCAGGCTCCTCCCCCCTCGACTGACGTCGGCTCTTGGTGTGCTTCTTCTTCTTCTTCTTGTTTAATGGTGATTAACTCCAAAGGAGCATTATCGCCACCTACTGTGTTGGATGGCAAATTAACCTTGGCTGATAAGTCTGAAGTTTAAAACTATTTCCTCTTCCTTCTTTCACAAATGGACCATTAACTGCAGCTGTGTCCAAATTCAGGGTCTGCATCCTCCTTAGGATCCTTCCTACCCGGTTGAAGGAGGATGGGTCCTCCGACGACCGCAAAAACCGGAAGTCGGTGTTTGTGAATTTGGACAGCTTACCCTTCTTTCAGTTCCCTCCCTTACCCGTTGCTCATATCCTGTCGCCTAGCAACCATGACAGCGGGTGAAGAGCTCATCTTTCTCTCCCCGGAGCTTTATAAACACTTCTGTCTGCTCTTTCATCCTTAGAAGCGTTAAAAACAGCTTCAATCACTAACAAATAAGCTGTGTGTAAGGGGATATTCACACAGGCAGTAAGGAAGAAGCTAGTTTACGAAAGTAAACTTTTTTTTTTTTTTACATATACACGTACAAATGTAAAAAAAAAAAATGCTTAACGCTAAAACAAAATGCCTAACTAGAAAACCAATGAAAATATATATTTTTGAAAAGCCAGTCTTTAAAAAACATCGAAAATAATACTCCTCCCCCACTCCGCTACTGCTCGCTTCATCCTGCCGAAAAGAATTATGGGATCCACCACACCCATCCTTCCAATTCGGGGAAAAGGAGGACGCATTTGTGGGCCGCATTTGAAGGATCCTATGAATTTGGACAGCCTTCGTCGCGGCGCTGTGACGTAACATCCTTCAAATGAGTCCTCCGAAGGATGTAGACCCTGAATTTGGACACAGCTTATGTTTCCTTGTTGTACCCTACTCTATCATCCCACATACATCATCATTATTTATCATACCTGCAATAGAGGTTTCATTGAGCTTCATCCGGCGCTGCGTGTTCAGCTCTCATCAGTCAACCTCAAACTAATCTGTTTTTTAAATTGTGGAATATATACACCTAATCCTACCTTTTGACTGATAGGAACATCATTGATCATTAAATTAAACAATAATGGACTAATTGCACTACCCTGTGGAGTTCTATTTAGAATGTTATAAAGAGCTGATAATTCTTGACCAAATTTCACCTGAAAAGTGCGTTCAAATAAAAAATCTAAAACCCAATTATAAAGTTTGCCACCTAATCCAATTTTATTCGATTTAATTAGCAAACCTTCCCTCCACAAAGTGTCATAAGCCTTTTCTATGTCAAAGAAGACTGCGATCATGTACTCTTTCATTACAAAAGCTTTTTAGCTTCATTTTCAAACAATACTAAAGCATCTGCTGTAGACCTACTTTTCCTAAAACCACTTTTTAACTTAACAATTCCCTTTTCTCCAAAATGTAATTCATTCGCCTTACAATCATTTTTTCCATTACTTTACATAGTGTAGAGGTAAGAGCGATGGGTCTAGAACTACTAGATTTGGTTATATCTTTACCAGGCTTAGCTAGAGGGAGCACAATTGCCGTTTTCCATTGTTTAGGAAGGATACCCTCATTCCATATATAATTATATAAACCCAATAATGCTTCTAACGCTTTTGGTGATCATTTCTTTAAGATTCTATAACTTATCATATCTCTTCCTGGTGTGGTACTCTTTGAGTTATTGATTGCTGTTTTTAATTCAAAATAACTAAACTCATCATCCAAAATATTATTAAAATCTTGCTTTTTCTTGCAAGAATCTCCAGAGATATTGTTAATTTGTTGTCGTCTTGTTAAAAATGTATCATCTAAATGTTCAATGAGCTTTAGCAAATGTTTGAGCCGACATAATAACCTTCTCTTTATCTGTGATAGCTACCTTCCCATTTTCCTCCATTACAGGTATTTTCTTAAAGCTGTCAATTCCATTCATCTTTTTAATCATACGCCAGACTGCATTTACTTCGGTTTCCCTCCCTATTGTATCACTAACATTTTGAAAAGCTGTCCTTTTTTCATTTTTAATAATCTTTTTAACATAAGCCCTTTTTCTTTGATAATCTATGACTGCTTCTGGGGTGAGTGTTCTTTTTAAGAACTGAAATGCTTTATTCCTTTCTCTGATTGCTGCCGAGCACTCCTCTGACCCCCATGGTACATTCTTTCTTGTACTTATACCACTTGATAGTGAGATAGACTGAGAGGCTGCAAAATAAATGCCATTCACTACTTTATTATATCTGTCATCAACACTATCCTCTACTGACAGATTTTTGAATTGTTCTTCACATAACATTTGAAGTTTTCCCCAATCTGCTTTCTTATATATCCATCTTACACCATAATTACATTTTTGTAGTTGAATCTTATTTTGATATACACGTCACTGGAAAATGATCACTTCCTATATTATCCTTAGATACTGACCACATACATTTACCAGCTAATGATGCTGAAACTATTGTGACATCCAAACATGACATTCCACCCCTTGCTATATCTATTCTTGTTGGATTACCATCATTTAAACATACTAAAGAGTTATCTTCCATGAACTCTTCTATTATTATTTCTCCATTTTTATATCTGCTCTCTTGGTGTGCTGGTAGTACTTAACCGTTGCAGTCCGCTGTTTGATGGTGCCGCCCGGTGCCGGTGTCCTGACATTTTATCCTACCCCGTCAGATTTTCCTACCCGGGTTTACTGCGCACGCGCACATCAATATCGCGTCCTTTGTCTCATGCTAAACAACGATATTTAATGTATCTGCATTACTGTAAGGGTAGGTTTAGGGCTGGGGTAGGTGTAGACTTTAATAAAAACGCAATCTAATTGGTAGAAAATAATATTTATTGTTGGTTTCCTGTAACTGTATCCCTTTTAGCTACAACCGCAAATATAACACATAATTACTGTATTTGCAGTACTGTAAGGGTATGATTAGGGTTGTGGTAGGTGTAGACGTTAATAAACCATAACTTTACAGTAGAATTTTCGTTGTGGAATTGTACTACCCACTGTTTTGGTGGGAGGTAGGAAAATCTGACAGCGTAGGACAAATCGACAGAACACTGGAGCTGATCCTCACGCGGGTTTGGCGAATTGAAGGCGGATCCGCCTAGGATCTCCTGCTGATGCACATTTCGAAGCAGATTTGCAAAAACATTTGATTCAGATCGGGACTCCGAAGCGCGTCTCGCGAATCATTTGATCGGGGCTTCGGAGTTTGCAAAACATTTGATTCAGATCGGGACTCCGAAGCGCGTTTCGCGAATCATTTGATCGGGGTTTCGGAGTTTGCAAAACATTTGATTCAGATCGGGACTCCGAAGCGCGTTTCGCGAATCATTTGAGATCACGTCTTTCGAGCGGATTTGCAAAACATTTGATTCTATCATGTACTTGTCTATATCAACTTTTAATAAAGAGAAAAGAGGTTTAGAGACAGATTTTTGTTAATAGCCTGTTAGTAATCCCACAGTACATAGCATCAGTAACTGTATAATTTAGTAAGGGAAAATTAAAACAAAATAGGAGTTTCAATTTTTATTTTATTTTTGTAGCAATGGTCATCTTAACCTCTCTGCAGTGTTCAGGGTATTTCAGGACCCCAAATTAAATTCTAATTCTAATACTGCATCATACAACAACACCCGGACTCTGTTTTAATCATTCTCGGGGACTTTAATAAAGCCAATCTGTCCCGTGAACTGCCAAAATACAGACAGCATGTTACATGTCCCACAAGAGACAGTAATATATTGGATCACTGTTACGCCACAATAAAGGATGCATTTCACTCTGTTCCACGAGCAGCTTTGGGACGTTCTGATCACCTTCTGGTTCATCTAATACCGTCCTACAGGCAGAAACTAAAATCAGCTAAACCTGTATCAAGGACTGTAAAAAGATGGACTAATGAAGCAGAGCAGGATTTACAATCGTGTTTTGACCTCACTGATTGGAGTGTTTTTGAAGCTGCTACCACCGATCTGGATGAACTCACAGAGACCGTAACATCATATATCAGTTTCTGTGAGGATATGTGTATTCCTACAAAGACTCAACTAATTTACAATAATGACAAACCGTGGTTCACTGCAAAACTCAGACAGCTCCGTCAGGCCAAAGAAGATGCTTACGTGAAGGGGGACAATGTCTTGTATAAACAGGCTAAATACACATTGGAAAAGGAGATCAAAGTGGCAAAGAGGAATTATTCTGAAAAAATAAGGACTCAGTTCACTTCCAACGACTCCGCATCAGTGTGGAAAAGTCTAAAGAAGATCACCAATTACAAGACACCACCCCCCAGCACTGTAGAGAATCAACGACTGGCAGACGATCTGAACGAGTTTTACTGCAGGTTTGAAAGAACACCCATCACCTGCCCTGAACGCCTCCCCACAAAACCATTCACACCCTTCACAACTCCTGCAACCAGCCCTGAATGCCTCTCCAAACTACCGTTCACACCATTAACAGCTCCTGCAACCCATCCTGAACACCTCTCCAATCAAGCACTCTCACCATTCTCACCTCCTGCATCCCCCCTCTCCCCCACACCTGCAATTCAGATCAGCGAGGATGCGGTGCGCCAGGTCTTCCGGAAGCAGAAAAGGAAAAAAGCACCAGGCCCAGATTGTGTTACACCAGCCTGTCTGAAATCCTGTGCTGACCAGTTGGCCCCCATCTTCACACAGATCTTCAACAGATCGCTGGAGCTGTGCGAAGTCCCTTCATGCCTCAAACGTTCCACCATCATCCCCATCCCTAAGAAACCCAAAATTACAGGACTAAATGACTACAGGCCTGTGGCTCTAACGTCTGTAGTCATGAAGTCATTTGAAAAACTGGTGCTGGGCCACCTGAAGGACATCACTGGGCCCTTGCTGGATCCTCTTCAGTTTGCCTACAGAGCAAACAGGTCTGTGGACGATGCAGTAAACATTGGACTGCATTATGTTCTGCAACACCTAGACAGACCGGGGACTTATGTGAGGATCCTGTTTGTGGACTTCAGCTCGGCCTTCAACACGATCATCCCAAACCTCCTCCTGCCCAAACTAAATCAGCTCTCCGTGCCCACCTCAGTCTGTCAGTGGATCAACAGCTTCCTGACAGACAGGCAGCAGCTAGTGAGGCTGGGAAAATACACATCCAGCACCCGTACAATCAGCACCGGAGCTCCCCAGGGCTGCGTTCTCTCCCCACAGCTCTTCTCCCTGTACACTAATGATTGCACATCTAAGGACCTCTCTGTCAAGCTCCTGAAGTTTGCAGATGACACCACACTCATCGGCCTCATTCAGGACGGTGACGAGTCTGCTTACAGACAGGAGGTAAAAGAGCTGGCTGTCTGGTGCAGTCTCAACAACCTGGAGCTTAACACCCTCAAAACAGTGGAGATGATCGTGGACTTCAGGAGAAACCCCCCTGCACTCTCCCCACTCACCATCATGAACAGCACTGTGACTGCAGTGGAGTCATTCAGGTTCCTGGGCACCACTATCTCTCAGGACCTGAAGTGGGACATTCACATTGACTCCATTGTGAAAAAGGCCCAGCAGAGGTTGTACTTTCTCCGCCAGCTGAGGAAGTTTAACCTGCCACAGGAGCTGCTGAAACAGTTCTACTCCACCATCATTGAATCCATCCTCTGTACTTCAGTAACTGTCTGGTTCAGCTCAGCTTCTAAATCTGACCTCAGAAGACTACAGAGGGTAGTCCGGACTGCTGAGCGAATCATCGGTTCAACCCTCCCATCTATTCAAGAACTGTACTTATCCAGAGTGAGAAAAAGGGCTGTCAAAATCACTCTGGACCCCTCACATCCAGCACACTCCCTCTTTGAACTGTTGCCATCTGGTCGACGCTACAGAGCACTGAGCACTAGAACGACCAGACACAGGACCAGTTTCTTCCCTCAGGCAATCCATCTTATGAACAGCTGATAATAACGGCGAACACACTACACTTTATATTTATATACACACACACTTTATTTATCTAACACACATACTTAGTATACACTTAAATTTTGCACACAATATATATGTACATACATAACTTCATTTTGTAATATACTTGCCTACAATTGTCATTTGGATATTGTTATTCACTATCTACTTATTTGTATTTTTTATTCTTTTATTATGTGTTTTATGTTCTGTCGCTGTCATTCTGTTGTACTGCGGAGCTTCTGTCACGAAAACAAATTCCTCGTATGTGTACATACCTGGCAATAAAGCTCATTCTGATTCTGATTCTGATTCTGATACAAGTGTTTATTTGAGTTGAATATTTCGATATTCATGTAAAGAAACGAAGCCATAATTTGAAAATTTTACATTTACATTTATTCATTTAGCAGACGCTTTTATCCAAAGCGACTTACAAATGAGGATAAAAAAACAACACAACAAAAAGAGCAACAAAAAGTTTATAAGCGAGAATAAACAAGATTCATGCAAAATGAAGTCAGATATTGTCTGATATGTTAAGAAATAATATAAAATAAAAATGCAAAAAAAATTTGCCAAAATATTTGACTCAAAAAGTCCAGATGATTCAATCTGTTCGTGACTGTGAGTGTAACAGCAGCAGCAGAGATTATTAACCGTAAATGAAAACATTTAAAACTCTGATTCCTCAATTTAAAAAAATAAATAGAAATGTAGCAAAACATTAGATTCAGATGATATGTAGAACTCTCTGTGATTATCAGTGTCAGACTGTGTGTGTTGTTTTGTCCGCGGCTCGTGGGACAGGCGTACTACTCTTGCTGTGACATCATCATCCTGGGGAGGGACTTTGAGAGGATTCAGATCATCCCAGGAGCCAAACACACACACACACACACACACACACACACACAACTCAGTAATGAATCACCGCTGTGTCTTTCTAAGCTGTGAAACAGTGCTGCTGGTGTGAAATTGCTAAACTAAACCATACTTTGGGAGTTCGTAGCGGGTTCGCGAATTATTTGAGTCATTTCGGGAGTTCGTAGCGGGTTCGCGAATCATTTGAGTCAGTTCGGGAGTTCAAAGCGGGTTCGCGAATCATTTGAGTCAGTTCGAGAGTTCGTAGCGGGATCGCGAATCATTTGAGTCATTTCGAGAGTTCGTATCGGGATCGCGAATCATTTGAGTCATTTCGAGAGTTCGTAGCGGGAGCGCGAATCATTTGAGTCATTTCGAGAGTTCGTAGCGGGAGCGCGAATCATTTGAGTCAGTTCGAGAGTTCGTAGCGGTTAGGGAACATCCAGGTGGACACACACACACACACACACACACACACACACAGGTGTCCAAACAACATCAAGGTCTTTATAAACTGTTACAGCACTTACTCAGATTGACAAGATTGCAGTTTGAAGTTTAGGAATTAGTTTTATTAATTTTTTTTAATGTTTATGTCAGTTTTAATAATTTTAGCATTTCAACTTTTTTGAAAAAAAAAAAGAAGCTTTAATTCAATTACAGAAAACTGTTTTTAGTAGTTTCAGTCTTAGTTAACAACAATGACACATAGTTGGTTGCTTTGGGAATGAATTACTAGTTAGGAATAAAAGTTTAACTGTGTGTGCTTATTTTACATATTTATTTTTTTAAATAAAATGTAAAAATTATAAATGTTTTGTACGAGTTTCTGTCTTCTGCTGAATGCTAAAAAGATGATGCTTTAAACACCAAACAGTTGATGGTACCCATTCACTTCCATAGTATTTCTTCCTGTAGCACAGAAGTCAATGGGTGCCGTTCACGAAACGCACCTGAAGCACAGATCAGGGTTATTAGCAGAAATTCATTAATTAGATGATGTGCAATCAATTTGGACGGAGAATAAACATCACTATTATTGTGATAAATGAGAAAAGCATTGAATAGACATTACAGAAAGAATTTTTATAAATAAATTTTTATATTAACCTTTACATAAATAATATAAATTATAAATAATATTGAAATGATACTTTAAATATGAAACTACGCCAGTAGGTGGCCGCGAGTGAGTCATTAAATCACTCAGAAATTATTCCGTAATGAAGGAGTCACTGAATCACTGACTGATTCGTTCAAAGCTGTAGATTCATTCAGTAATGAATACCCGCTGTGTCTTTCTCAGCTGTGAAACAGTGCTGCTGGTGTGAAATTGCTAAACTAAACCATAAATTGGGAGTTCGTAGCGGGTTCGCGAATCATTTGAGTCAGTTCGGGAGTTCAAAGCGGGATCGCGAATCATTTGAGTCAGTTCGTGAGTTCGTAGCGGGATCGCGAATCATTTGAGTCATTTCGAGAGTTCGTAGCGGGATCGCAAATCATTTGAGTCATTTCGAGAGTTCGTAGCGGTTAGGGAACATCCAGGTGGACACACACACACACACACACACACACACACACACGGTGTCCAAACAACATCAAGGTCTTTATAAACTGTTACAGCACTTATTCAGATTGACAAGATTGCAGTTTGAAGTTTAGGAATTAGTTTTATTATTTTTTTTTTAATGTTTATGTCAGTTTTAATAATTTTAGCATTTCAACTTTTTTGAAAAAAAAGAAGAAGCTTTAATTCAATTACAGAAAACTGTTTTTAGTAGTTTCAGACTTAGTTAACAACAATGACACATAGTTGGTTGCTTTGGGAATGAATTACTAGTTAGCAGTAAAAGTTTAACTGTGTGTGCTTCAATCAATCAATCACCTTTATTTATATAGTGCTTTAAACAAAATACATTGCGCCAAAGCACTGAACAACATTCATTTGGAAAACAGTGTCTCAATAATGCAAAATGATAGTTAAAGGCAGTTCATCATTGAATTCATTGATGTCATCTCTGTTCAGTTGAAATAGTGTCTGTTTTAATTTGCAATCAAGTCAACGATATCGCTGTAGATGAAGTGACCCCAACTAAGCAAGCCAGAGGCGACAGCGGCAAGGAACCGAAACTCCATCGGTGACAGAATGGAGAAAAAAACCTTGGGAGAAACCAGGCTCAGTTGGGGGCCAGTTCTCCTCTGACCAGACGAAACCAGTAGTTCAATTCCAGGCTGCAGCAAAGTCAGATTGTGCAGAAGAATCATCTGTTTCCTGTGGTCTTGTCCTGGTGCTCCTCTGAGACAAGGTCTTTACAGGGGATCTGTATCTGGGGCTCTAGTTGTCCTGGTCTCCGCTGTCTTTCAGGGCAGTAGAGGTCCTTTCTAGGTGCTGATCCACCATCTGGTCTGGATACGTACTGGATCCGGGTGACTGCAGTGACCCTCTGATCTGGACACAGACTGGATCTGGTGGCCACGGTGACCTCGGAACAAGAGAGAAACAGACAAATATTAGCGTAGATGCCATTCTTCTAATGATGTAGAAAGTACGGTGTTATGTGAAGTGTTCCGGTTCCAGTTTACCTAATTAATGCAGCCTAAAAATCCTTTAACGGATTTGGATATTAAAAGCATATTAGTATGTTATGTGTATGCCAGGTTAAAGAGATGGGTCTTTAATCTAGATTTAAACTGCAAGAGTGTGTCTGCCTCCCGAACAATGTTAGGTAGGCTATTCCAGAGTTTAGGCGCCAAATAGGAAAAGGATCTGCCGCCCGCAGTTGATTTTGATATTCTAGGTATTATCAAATTGCCTGAGTTTTGAGAACGTAGCGGACGTAGAGGAGTATAATGTAAAAGGAGCTCATTCAAATACTGAGGTGCTAAACCATTCAGGGCTTTATAAGTAATAAGCAATATTTTAAAATCTATACGATGTTTGATAGGGAGCCAGTGCAGTGTGGACAGGACCGGGCTAATATGGTCATACTTCCTGGTTCTAGTAAGAACTCTTGCTGCTGCATTTTGGACTAGCTGTAGTTTGTTTACCAAGCGTGCAGAACAACCACCCAATAAAGCATTACAGTAGTCTAACCTTGAAGTCATAAATGCATGGATTAACATTTCTGCATTTGACATTGTGAGCATAGGCCGTAATTTAGATATATTTTTGAGATGGAAAAATGCAGTTTTACAAATGCTAGAAACGTGGCTTTCTAAGGAAAGATTGCGATCAAGTAGCACGCCTAGGTTCCTAACTGATGACGAAGAATTGACAGAGCAACCATCAAGTCTTAGACAGTGTTCTAGGTTATTACAAGTAGAGTTTTTAGGCCCTATGATTAACACCTCTGTTTTTTCTGAATTTAGCAGTAAGAAATTACTCGTCATCCAATTTTTTATATCGACTATGCATTCCATTAGTTTTTCAAATTGGTGTGTTTCACCGGGCTGCGAGGAAATATAGAGCTGCGTATCATCAGCATAACAGTGAAAGCTAACACCATGCTTCCTGATGATATCTCCCAAGGGTAACATATAAAGCGTGAAGAGTAGCGGCCCTAGAACTGAGCCTTGAGGTACTCCATACTGCACTTGTGATCGATATGATACATCTTCATTCACTGCTACGAACTGATGGCGGTCATATAAGTACGATTTAAACCATGCTAATGCACTTCCACTGATGCCAACAAAGTGTTCAAGTCTATGCAAAAGAATGTTGTGGTCAATTGTGTCAAACGCAGCACTAAGATCCAATAAAACTAATAGAGAGATACACCCACGATCAGATGATAAGAGAAGATCATTTGTAACTCTAAGGAGAGCAGTTTCAGTACTATGATACGGTCTAAATCCTGACTGGAAATCCTCACATATACCATTTTTCTCTAAGAAGGAATATAATTGTGAGGATACCACCTTTTCTAGTATCTTGGACAGAAAAGGGAGATTCGAGATTGGTCTATAATTAACTAGTTCTCTGGGGTCAAGTTGTGGCTTTTTTATGAGAGGCTTAATAACAGCCAGTTTGAAGGTTTTGGGGACATGTCCTAATAACAATGAGGAATTAATAATAGTCAGAAGAGGACCTATGACTTCTGGAAGCACCTCTTTTAAGAGCTTAGATGGTATAGGGTCTAACATACATGTTGTAAGTTTAGATGATTTAACAAGTTTATACAATTCTTCCTCTCCTATAGTAGAGAATGAGTGGAACTGTTCCTCAGGGGGTCTATAGTGCACTGTCTGATGCGAAACTGTAGCTGACGGCTGAATGGTTGCAATTTTATCTCTAATAGTATCGATTTTAGAAGTAAAGTAGTTCATAAAGTCATTACTGCTGTGGTGTTGGGAAATGTCAACACTTGTTGAGGCTTTATTTTTCGTTAATTTAGCCACTGTATTGAATAAATACCTGGGGTTATGTTTGTTTTCTTCTAAAAGAGAAGAAAAGTAATCAGATCTAGCAGTTTTTAATGCTTTTCGGTAGGATATGCTACTTTCCCGCCAAGCAATACGAAATACCTCTAGTTTTGTTTTCCTCCAGCTGCGCTCCATTTTTCGGGCTGCTCTCTTTAGGGTGCGAGTATGCTCATTATACCATGGTGTCAAACTGTTTTCCTTAACCTTTCTTAACCGTAAAGGAGCAACTGTATTTAAAGTGCTAGAAAAGAGAGAGTCCATAGTTTCTGTTACATCATCAAGTTGTTCTGAGGTTTTGGATATGCTAAGGAATTCGGATACATCAGGAAGATAACTTAAAAAGCTGTCTTTTGTGGTAGAAGTGATGGTTCTTCGATACTTGTAACAAGAAGTAGAATTTACAATTTTGGCTATATGAAGTTTACACAGAACTAAATAATGATCTGAGATATCATCACTTGGCTGAATAATTTCAACACTATCAACATCAATTCCATGTGACAGTATTAAATCTAGAGTATGATTTCGACAATGAGTAGGTCCTGAAACGTGTTGTCTAACACCAATAGAGTTCAGAATGTCTATAAATGCTGATCCCAATACATCTTTTTCATTATCGACATGGATATTAAAATCACCAACTATTAAGACTTTATCTGCAGCCAGAACTAACTCTGATGTAAAATCACCAAACTCTTTAATAAAGTCTGTATGGTGCCCTGGTGGCCTGTATACAGTAGCCAGTACAAACATAACAGGGGATTTATCATTAACATTGGTTTCTCTGGATAATGTTATATGAAGCACCATTACTTCAAACGAGTTATACTTGAAGCCTGCCCTCTGAGAAATCCTGAAAACGTTATTATAAATTGAAGCAACACCTCCCCCTTTGCCTTTTAGACGCGGCTCGTGTTTATAACAATAATCTTGGGGGGTGGACTCATTTAAAATAATGTAATCATCAGGTTTTAGCCAGGTTTCTGTCAAGCAGAGCACATCTATATTATGATCAGTTATCATATTATTTACAAAAAGTGTTTTCGTAGAAATGGATCTGATATTCAATAAGCCAATCTTTATCATTTGTTTATCCATATTGCATTTGTTTTTTTATTTGTTGAACCTCAATTAAATTGTTAACCTTAACTTGGTTTGGACGTTTTTTGTATTTTCTAGCTCGTGGAACAGACACAGTCTCTATAGTGTGATATCTAGGTGAAAGAGTCTCTATGTGCTGAGAATTAACTGACCTCTGTGACGGGAGGCAGCTAGCAGACGGTCGGTTTAGCCAGTCTGTCTGCTTCCTGACCTGGGCCCCAGTTATTCAAGTATAAACACTAAGACTATTTGCCATATTTCTAGACAGAAGAGTGGCGCCACCCCAGGAGGGATGAAGACCATCTCTTTTAAACAGGTCAGGTCTGCCCCAAAAGCTTGTCCAATTGTCTATGAAACCTATGTTATTCTGTGGGCACCACTTAGACATCCAGCCATTGAGTGATGACAATCTGCTATGCATCTCATCACCACGGTAAGCAGGGAGGGGACCAGAGCATATTACAGTGTCTGACATCGTGCTTGCAAGTTCACACACCTCTTTAAAGTTATTTTTAGTGATCTCCGACTGGCGAAGTCGAACATCATTAGCGCCGGCATGAATAACAATCTTACTGTATTTACGTTTAGCATTAGCCAGCACTTTTAAATTTGCCAAGATGTCAGGCGCTCTGGCTCCCGGTAAACATTTGACTATGGTGGCTGGTGTCTCTATATTCACGTTCCGTACAATAGAATCGCCAATAACTAGAGCACTTTCATCAGGTTTCTCAGTGGGTGCATCACTGAGTGGGGAGAACCTGTTTAATGTTTTGATCGGAACAGAAGAGCGGTGTTTTGACCCACGACTACGCTGCCTCACCGTCACCCAGTTGCCCTGCTGCAGGGGCTCTGCTGGAACCGGACAATGTACAGGAGTCCCTGAGCTAGACGCATCCAAAGCCATATCTAGTGCCCTAACATTCTTACTGTCCTCAATTAAAGTTTGGATGCGTGTCTCTAATTCTGAAATCTTCTCTGTCAGCCTAACTGTTTCCCTGCATTTATCACATGTGAATCCCTCATCAGCGACAGAGATAGATAAACTGTACATGTGGCAAGAGGTGCAAATAACAATTGTAGGAGAAGCCATTACTCACCGTGCTTGATGAAATATTCTTACTGCGGTTGTTTGATGAACTTGTGGAAAACTGCAGAGTGAGAGAGGAGAGGAGAGGAAAAAAGAAAACGCTAATGACAAGCTAACGAGTGCTAACGCTTTGCAGGTGTGCTGCAGTCACGGAAGAGTGAACGATCAAAGTTAATCTGATAAGATTGATCGGTAATATCAGAAATATGGTGTGAATTAAGTTATATTTTACAATTAAAAAAAACAAACAAACAGACAGTGTGCTTATTTTACATATTTATTTTTTTAAATAAAATGTAAAAATTATATATGTTTTGTACGAGTTTCTGTCTTCTGCTGAATGCTAAAAAGATGATGCTTTAAACACCAAACGGTTGATGGTACCCATTCACTTCCATAGTATTTCTTCCTGTAGCACAGAAGTCAATGGGTGCCGTTCACGAAACGCACCTGAAGCACAGATCAGGGTTATTAACAGAAATTCATTAATTAGATGATGTGCAATCAATTTGGACGGAGAATAAACATCACTATTATTGTGATAAATGAGAAAAGCATTGAATAGATATTACAGAAAGAATTTTTACAAATAAATTTTTATATTAACCTTTGCATAAATAATACAAATTATAATATTTAAATGATACTTTAAATATGAAACTGCGCCAGTAGGTGGCTGCGAGTCATTAAATCACTCAGAAATTATTCCGTAATGAAGGAGTCACTGAATCACTGACTGATTCGTTCAAAGCTGTAGATTCATTCAGTAATGAATCACCGCTGTGTGGTTCTCAGCTGTGAAACAGTGCTGCTGGTGTGAAATTGCTAAACTAAACCATACTTTGGGAGTTCGTAGCGGGTTCGCGAATCATTTGAGTCAGTTCGGGAGTTCAAAGTGGGATCTCGAATCATTTGAGTGAGTTCGTAGCGGGATCGCGAATCATTTGAGTCATTTCGAGAGTTCGTAGCGCGTTCGCGAATCATTTTAGTCATTTCGAGAGTTCGTAGCGGGATCGCGAATCATTTGAGTCATTTCGAGAGTTCGTAGCGGGACACATAGTTCATTAATTCAGTAATGAATCACCGCTGTGTGTTTCTCAGCTGTGAAACAGTGCTGCTGGTGTGAAATTGCTAAACTAAACCATACTTTGGGAGTTCGTAGCGGGTTCGCGAATCATTTGAGTCAGTTCGGGAGTTCAAAGCGGGATCTCGAATCATTTGAGTCAGTTCGTGAGTTCGTAGCGGGATCGCGAATCATTTGAGTCATTTCGAGAGTTCGTAGCGGGTTCGCGAATCATTTGAGTCATTTCGAGAGTTCGTAGCGGGATCGCGAATCATTTGAGTCATTTCGAGAGTTCGTAGCGGGATCGAGAATCATTTGAGTCATTTCGAGAGTTCGTAGCGGGATCGCGAATCATTTGAGTCATTTCGAGAGTTCGTAGCGGTTAGGGAACATCCAGGTGGACACACACACACACACACACACACACACACACACGGTGTCCAAACAACATCAAGGTCTTTATAAACTGTTACAGCACTTACTCAGATTGACAATATTGCAGTTTTTGAAGTTTAGGAATTAGTTTTATTAATTTTTTTTTAATGTTTACGTCAGTTTTAATAATTTTAGCATTTCAACTTTTTTGAAAAAAAAAGAAGCTTTAATTCAATTACAGAAAACTGTTTTTAGTAGTTTCAGTCTTAGTTAACAACAATGACACATAGTTGGTTGCTTTGTGAATGAATTATTAGTTAGGAATAAAAGTTTAACTGTGTGTGCTTATTTTACATATTTATTTTTTTAAATAAAATGTAAAAATTATATATGTTTTGTACGAGTTTCTGTCTTCTGCTGAATGCTAAAAAGATGATGCTTTAAACACCAAACGGTTGATGGTACCCATTCACTTCCATAGTATTTCTTCCTGTAGCACAGAAGTCAATGGGTGCCGTCAACGGTTCGCTCTCAAAAAACATCTTCTTTAGTGTTCAACAGAAAAAAAAACACTTGTTCAGGCTGAGGAAGAGTAAACGATCGCAGGATTTGATTGTTTAATTCCTCTCACACAAACAATACAGTTATATGAGTGTTAATCTAAACTGTGTTTGAATATGATGCACTTTGTGTGTGAAGACATTTGTCAATCAACCAATCAGCTGTCACTCGATTTCAGAGCCGCTAACTAGAATAAGATCACAGCTACTTTTAATTTCAGTATAAATATGGAGTTGAACACAAGGCTTGATGAACTAATACTTTGATAAAGATAAAGCATATTTATAATCATCGAGGCTCCTGCAGAAGTATGTTTTAGGAAGATTGTCCAGGGTTTATTTTTTACTCTTTTCTTTTACCTGCCACCGTTCGACTCGGACACAAACACAAGATATTTTAATTTGATGAAGGTCATGGTGTTCTTCTTCAAAATATATTCTCTTAATAGTTCATTCTATTCCTCACCCCTTTGGCAGATATCTTTGCTTGTGTTAAGAGAATGAATGTTATTCTGCAGTGTCTGGCTCACTCCACTCTCGGATGGTTCTGCCGTCTTTGCTGATCTCCATCCGAACACAGCGTTGACCTTCTTCACCAGCTCCTGACCGCCATCTCTGATCCTGCGTGCGATCTCAGAGATGTGTGTGTGTGTGTGTGTGTGTGTGTGTGCAGACCTGCGGAGACCCGGCTCTGACACACACATCCATCTGCAGATCTATATACGCTCCAGACAGCACCACGTCTCCGCTCTCCTTCACCTAGAGCCAGAACAGATCAGCGCTAAACACACACTGAAGGACTAAACACACACACCGAACGCTTCGTCACCTTGCACTGGATGTGAATCCTGTTCCCTTCCTTCCACATCTCCGTCTGCAGAGACTGTCCCGGATACACCGGCTTCACGAAGCGCACATGAAGCACAGATCAGGGTTATTAACAGAAATTCATTAATTAGATGATGCGCAATCAATTTGGACGGAGAATAAACATCACTATTATTGTGATAAATGAGAAAAGCATTGAATAGACATTACAGAATGAATTTTTAAAAATACATTTTTATATTAACCTTTGCATAAATAATACAAATTATAAATAATATTGAAATGATACTTTAAATATGAAACTGCGCCAGTAGGTGGCAGCGAGTGAGTCATTAAATCACTCCGAGATTATTCCATAATGAACGAGTCACTGAATCACTGACTGATTCGTTCAAAGCTGTAGATTCATTCAGTAATGAATCACCGCTGTGTGTTTCTCAGCTGTGAAACAGTGCTGCTGGAAGTTGCTAAACTAAACCATACTTTGGGAGTTCGTAGCGGGTTCGCGAATCATTTGAGTCAGTTCGGGAGTTCAAAGCGGGATCGCGAATCATTTGAGTCAGTTCGTGAGTTCGTAGCGGGATCGCGAATCATTTGAGTCATTTCGAGAGTTCGTAGCGGGATCGCGAATCATTTGAGTCATTTCGAGAGTTCGTAGCGGTTAGGGAACATCCAGGTGGACACACACACACACACACACACACACACACACACACACACGGTGTCCAAACAACATCAAGGTCTTTATAAACTGTTACAGCACTTACTCAGATTGACAAGATTGCAGTTTGAAGTTTAGGAATTAGTTTTATTTATTTTTTTTTAATGTTTATGTCAGTTTTAATAATTTTAGCATTTCAACTTTTTTGAAAAAAAAGAAGAAGCTTTAATTCAATTACAGAAAACTGTTTTTAGTAGTTTCAGACTTAGTTAACAACAATGACACATAGTTGGTTGCTTTGGGAATGAATTACTAGTTAGCAGTAAAAGTTTAACTGTGTGTGCTTATTTTACATATTTATTTTTTTAAATAAAATGTAAAAATTATATATGTTTTGTACGAGTTTCTGTCTTCTGCTGAATGCTAAAAAGATGATGCTTTAAACACCAAACGGTTGATGGTACCCATTCACTTCCATAGTATTTCTTCCTGTAGCACAGAAGTCAATGGGTGCCGTTCACGAAACGCACCTGAAGCACAGATCAGGGTTATTAACAGAAATTCATTAATTAGATGATGTGCAATCAATTTGGACGGAGAATAAACATCACTATTATTGTGATAAATGAGAAAAGCATTGAATAGATATTACAGAAAGAATTTTTACAAATAAATTTTTATATTAACCTTTGCATAAATAATACAAATTATAATATTTAAATGATACTTTAAATATGAAACTGCGCCAGTAGGTGGCTGCGAGTCATTAAATCACTCAGAAATTATTCCGTAATGAAGGAGTCACTGAATCACTGACTGATTCGTTCAAAGCTGTAGATTCATTCAGTAATGAATCACCGCTGTGTGGTTCTCAGCTGTGAAACAGTGCTGCTGGTGTGAAATTGCTAAACTAAACCATACTTTGGGAGTTCGTAGCGGGTTCGCGAATCATTTGAGTCAGTTCGGGAGTTCAAAGCGGGATCTCGAATCATTTGAGTGAGTTCGTAGCGGGATCGCGAATCATTTGAGTCATTTCGAGAGTTCGTAGCGCGTTCGCGAATCATTTTAGTCATTTCGAGAGTTCGTAGCGGGATCGCGAATCATTTGAGTCATTTCGAGAGTTCGTAGCGGGATCGCGAATCATTTGAGTCATTTCGAGAGTTCGTAGCGGGATCGCGAATCATTTGAGTCATTTCGAGAGTTCGTAGCGGGATCGCGAATCATTTGAGTCATTTCGAGAGTTCGTAGCGGTTAGGGAACATCCAGGTGGACACACACACACACACACACACACACACACACACGGTGTCCAAACAACATCAAGGTTTTTATAAACTGTTACAGCACTTACTCCGATTGACAAGATTGCAGTTTGAAGTTTAGGAATTAGTTTTATTAATTTTTTTTAATGTTTATGTCAGTTTTAATAATTTTAGCATTTCAACTTTTTTGAAAAAAAAAAAGAAGCTTTAATTCAATTACAGAAAACTGTTTTTAGTAGTTTCAGTCTTAGTTAACAACAATGACACATAGTTGGTTGCTTTGGGAATTAATTATTAGTTAGGAATAAAAGTTTAACTGTGTGTGCTTATTTTACATATTTATTTTTTTAAATAAAATGTAAAAATTATATATGTTTTGTACGAGTTTCTGTCTTCTGCTGAATGCTAAAAAGATGATGCTTTAAACACCAAACGGTTGATGGTACCCATTCACTTCCATAGTATTTCTTCCTGTAGCAAAGAAGTCAATGGGTGCCGTCAACGGTTCGCTCTCAAAAAAACATCTTCTTTAGTGTTCAACAGAAAAAAAAAATACTTGTTCAGGCTGAGGAAGAGTAAACGATCGCATGATTTGATTGTTTGATTCCTCTCACACAAACAATACAGTTATATGAGTGTTAATCTGAACTGTGTTTGAATATGAAGCACTTTGTGTGTGAAGACATTTGTCAATCAACCAATCAGCTGTCACTCGATTTCAGAGCCGCTAACTAGAATAAGATCACAGCTACTTTTAATTTCAGTATAAATATGGAGTTGAACACAAGGCTTGATGAACTAATACTTTGATAAAGATAAAGCATATTTATAATCATCAAGGCTCCTGCAGACGTATGTTTTAGGAAGATTGTCCAGGGTTTATTTTTTACTCTTTTCTTTTACCTGCCACCGTTCGACTCGGACACAAACACAAGATATTTTAATTTGATGAAGGTCATGGTGTTCTTCTTCAAAATATATTCTCTTAATAGTTCATTCTATTCCTCGCCCCTTTGGCAGATATCTTTGCTTGTGTTAAGAGAATGAATGTTATTCTGCAGTGTCTGGCTCACTCCACTCTCGGATAGTTCTGCCGTCTTTGCTGATCTCCATCCGAACACAGCGTTGACCTTCTTCACCAGCTCCTGACCGCCATCTCTGATCCTGCGTGCGATCTCAGAGATGTGTGTGTGTGTGTGTGTGTGTGTTTGTGTGCAGACCTGCGGAGACCCGGCTCTGACACACACATCCATCTGCAGATCTATATACGCTCCAGACAGCACCACGTCTCCGCTCTCCTTCACCTAGAGCCAGAACAGATCAGCGCTAAACACACACTGAAGGACTAAACACACACACCGAACGCTTCGTCACCTTGCACTGGATGTGAATCCTGTTCCCTTCCTTCAACATCTCCGTCTGCAGAGACTGTCCCGGATACACCGGCTTCACGAAGCGCACATGAAGCACAGATCAGGGTTATTAACAGAAATTCATTAATTAGATGATGTGCAATCAATTTGGACGGAGAATAAACATCACTATTATTGTGATAAATGAGAAAAGCATTGAATAGACATTACAGAATGAATTTTTAAAAATACATTTTTATATTAACCTTTGCATAAATAATACAAATTATAAATAATATTGAAATGATACTTTAAATATGAAACTGCGCCAGTAGGTGGCAGCGAGTGAGTCATTAAATCACTCCGAGATTATTCCATAATGAACGAGTCACTGAATCACTGACTGATTCGTTCAAAGCTGTAGATTCATTCAGTAATGAATCACCGCTGTGTGTTTCTCAGCTGTGAAACAGTGCTGCTGGAAGTTGCTAAACTAAACCATACTTTGGGAGTTCGTAGCGGGTTCGCGAATCATTTGAGTCAGTTCGGGAGTTCAAAGCGGGATCGCGAATCATTTGAGTCAGTTCGTGAGTTCGTAGCGGGATCGCGAATCATTTGAGTCATTTCGAGAGTTCGTAGCGGGATCGCGAATCATTTGAGTCATTTCGAGAGTTCGTAGCGGTTAGGGAACATCCAGGTGGACACACACACACACACACACACACACACACACACACACACGGTGTCCAAACAACATCAAGGTCTTTATAAACTGTTACAGCACTTACTCAGATTGACAAGATTGCAGTTTGAAGTTTAGGAATTAGTTTTATTTATTTTTTTTTAATGTTTATGTCAGTTTTAATAATTTTAGCATTTCAACTTTTTTGAAAAAAAAGAAGAAGCTTTAATTCAATTACAGAAAACTGTTTTTAGTAGTTTCAGACTTAGTTAACAACAATGACACATAGTTGGTTGCTTTGGGAATGAATTACTAGTTAGCAGTAAAAGTTTAACTGTGTGTGCTTATTTTACATATTTATTTTTTTAAATAAAATGTAAAAATTATATATGTTTTGTACGAGTTTCTGTCTTCTGCTGAATGCTAAAAAGATGATGCTTTAAACACCAAACGGTTGATGGTACCCATTCACTTCCATAGTATTTCTTCCTGTAGCACAGAAGTCAATGGGTGCCGTTCACGAAACGCACCTGAAGCACAGATCAGGGTTATTAACAGAAATTCATTAATTAGATGATGTGCAATCAATTTGGACGGAGAATAAACATCACTATTATTGTGATAAATGAGAAAAGCATTGAATAGATATTACAGAAAGAATTTTTACAAATAAATTTTTATATTAACCTTTGCATAAATAATACAAATTATAATATTTAAATGATACTTTAAATATGAAACTGCGCCAGTAGGTGGCTGCGAGTCATTAAATCACTCAGAAATTATTCCGTAATGAAGGAGTCACTGAATCACTGACTGATTCGTTCAAAGCTGTAGATTCATTCAGTAATGAATCACCGCTGTGTGGTTCTCAGCTGTGAAACAGTGCTGCTGGTGTGAAATTGCTAAACTAAACCATACTTTGGGAGTTCGTAGCGGGTTCGCGAATCATTTGAGTCAGTTCGGGAGTTCAAAGCGGGATCTCGAATCATTTGAGTGAGTTCGTAGCGGGATCGCGAATCATTTGAGTCATTTCGAGAGTTCGTAGCGCGTTCGCGAATCATTTTAGTCATTTCGAGAGTTCGTAGCGGGATCGCGAATCATTTGAGTCATTTCGAGAGTTCGTAGCGGGATCGCGAATCATTTGAGTCATTTCGAGAGTTCGTAGCGGGATCGCGAATCATTTGAGTCATTTCGAGAGTTCGTAGCGGGATCGCGAATCATTTGAGTCATTTCGAGAGTTCGTAGCGGTTAGGGAACATCCAGGTGGACACACACACACACACACACACACACACACACACGGTGTCCAAACAACATCAAGGTTTTTATAAACTGTTACAGCACTTACTCCGATTGACAAGATTGCAGTTTGAAGTTTAGGAATTAGTTTTATTAATTTTTTTTAATGTTTATGTCAGTTTTAATAATTTTAGCATTTCAACTTTTTTGAAAAAAAAAAAGAAGCTTTAATTCAATTACAGAAAACTGTTTTTAGTAGTTTCAGTCTTAGTTAACAACAATGACACATAGTTGGTTGCTTTGGGAATTAATTATTAGTTAGGAATAAAAGTTTAACTGTGTGTGCTTATTTTACATATTTATTTTTTTAAATAAAATGTAAAAATTATATATGTTTTGTACGAGTTTCTGTCTTCTGCTGAATGCTAAAAAGATGATGCTTTAAACACCAAACGGTTGATGGTACCCATTCACTTCCATAGTATTTCTTCCTGTAGCAAAGAAGTCAATGGGTGCCGTCAACGGTTCGCTCTCAAAAAAACATCTTCTTTAGTGTTCAACAGAAAAAAAAAATACTTGTTCAGGCTGAGGAAGAGTAAACGATCGCATGATTTGATTGTTTGATTCCTCTCACACAAACAATACAGTTATATGAGTGTTAATCTGAACTGTGTTTGAATATGAAGCACTTTGTGTGTGAAGACATTTGTCAATCAACCAATCAGCTGTCACTCGATTTCAGAGCCGCTAACTAGAATAAGATCACAGCTACTTTTAATTTCAGTATAAATATGGAGTTGAACACAAGGCTTGATGAACTAATACTTTGATAAAGATAAAGCATATTTATAATCATCAAGGCTCCTGCAGACGTATGTTTTAGGAAGATTGTCCAGGGTTTATTTTTTACTCTTTTCTTTTACCTGCCACCGTTCGACTCGGACACAAACACAAGATATTTTAATTTGATGAAGGTCATGGTGTTCTTCTTCAAAATATATTCTCTTAATAGTTCATTCTATTCCTCGCCCCTTTGGCAGATATCTTTGCTTGTGTTAAGAGAATGAATGTTATTCTGCAGTGTCTGGCTCACTCCACTCTCGGATAGTTCTGCCGTCTTTGCTGATCTCCATCCGAACACAGCGTTGACCTTCTTCACCAGCTCCTGACCGCCATCTCTGATCCTGCGTGCGATCTCAGAGATGTGTGTGTGTGTGTGTGTGTGTGTTTGTGTGCAGACCTGCGGAGACCCGGCTCTGACACACACATCCATCTGCAGATCTATATACGCTCCAGACAGCACCACGTCTCCGCTCTCCTTCACCTAGAGCCAGAACAGATCAGCGCTAAACACACACTGAAGGACTAAACACACACACCGAACGCTTCGTCACCTTGCACTGGATGTGAATCCTGTTCCCTTCCTTCAACATCTCCGTCTGCAGAGACTGTCCCGGATACACCGGCTTCACGAAGCGCACATGAAGCACAGATCAGGGTTATTAACAGAAATTCATTAATTAGATGATGTGCAATCAATTTGGACGGAGAATAAACATCACTATTATTGTGATAAATGAGAAAAGCATTGAATAGACATTACAGAATGAATTTTTAAAAATACATTTTTATATTAACCTTTGCATAAATAATACAAATTATAAATAATATTGAAATGATACTTTAAATATGAAACTGCGCCAGTAGGTGGCAGCGAGTGAGTCATTAAATCACTCCGAGATTATTCCATAATGAACGAGTCACTGAATCACTGACTGATTCGTTCAAAGCTGTAGATTCATTCAGTAATGAATCACCGCTGTGTGTTTCTCAGCTGTGAAACAGTGCTGCTGGAAGTTGCTAAACTAAACCATACTTTGGGAGTTCGTAGCGGGTTCGCGAATCATTTGAGTCAGTTCGGGAGTTCAAAGCGGGATCGCGAATCATTTGAGTCAGTTCGTGAGTTCGTAGCGGGATCGCGAATCATTTGAGTCATTTCGAGAGTTCGTAGCGGGATCGCGAATCATTTGAGTCATTTCGAGAGTTCGTAGCGGTTAGGGAACATCCAGGTGGACACACACACACACACACACACACACACACACACACACACGGTGTCCAAACAACATCAAGGTCTTTATAAACTGTTACAGCACTTACTCAGATTGACAAGATTGCAGTTTGAAGTTTAGGAATTAGTTTTATTTATTTTTTTTTAATGTTTATGTCAGTTTTAATAATTTTAGCATTTCAACTTTTTTGAAAAAAAAGAAGAAGCTTTAATTCAATTACAGAAAACTGTTTTTAGTAGTTTCAGACTTAGTTAACAACAATGACACATAGTTGGTTGCTTTGGGAATGAATTACTAGTTAGCAGTAAAAGTTTAACTGTGTGTGCTTATTTTACATATTTATTTTTTTAAATAAAATGTAAAAATTATATATGTTTTGTACGAGTTTCTGTCTTCTGCTGAATGCTAAAAAGATGATGCTTTAAACACCAAACGGTTGATGGTACCCATTCACTTCCATAGTATTTCTTCCTGTAGCACAGAAGTCAATGGGTGCCGTTCACGAAACGCACCTGAAGCACAGATCAGGGTTATTAACAGAAATTCATTAATTAGATGATGTGCAATCAATTTGGACGGAGAATAAACATCACTATTATTGTGATAAATGAGAAAAGCATTGAATAGATATTACAGAAAGAATTTTTACAAATAAATTTTTATATTAACCTTTGCATAAATAATACAAATTATAATATTTAAATGATACTTTAAATATGAAACTGCGCCAGTAGGTGGCTGCGAGTCATTAAATCACTCAGAAATTATTCCGTAATGAAGGAGTCACTGAATCACTGACTGATTCGTTCAAAGCTGTAGATTCATTCAGTAATGAATCACCGCTGTGTGGTTCTCAGCTGTGAAACAGTGCTGCTGGTGTGAAATTGCTAAACTAAACCATACTTTGGGAGTTCGTAGCGGGTTCGCGAATCATTTGAGTCAGTTCGGGAGTTCAAAGCGGGATCTCGAATCATTTGAGTGAGTTCGTAGCGGGATCGCGAATCATTTGAGTCATTTCGAGAGTTCGTAGCGCGTTCGCGAATCATTTTAGTCATTTCGAGAGTTCGTAGCGGGATCGCGAATCATTTGAGTCATTTCGAGAGTTCGTAGCGGGATCGCGAATCATTTGAGTCATTTCGAGAGTTCGTAGCGGGATCGCGAATCATTTGAGTCATTTCGAGAGTTCGTAGCGGGATCGCGAATCATTTGAGTCATTTCGAGAGTTCGTAGCGGTTAGGGAACATCCAGGTGGACACACACACACACACACACACACACACACACGGTGTCCAAACAACATCAAGGTTTTTATAAACTGTTACAGCACTTACTCCGATTGACAAGATTGCAGTTTGAAGTTTAGGAATTAGTTTTATTAATTTTTTTTAATGTTTATGTCAGTTTTAATAATTTTAGCATTTCAACTTTTTTGAAAAAAAAAAAGAAGCTTTAATTCAATTACAGAAAACTGTTTTTAGTAGTTTCAGTCTTAGTTAACAACAATGACACATAGTTGGTTGCTTTGGGAATTAATTATTAGTTAGGAATAAAAGTTTAACTGTGTGTGCTTATTTTACATATTTATTTTTTTAAATAAAATGTAAAAATTATATATGTTTTGTACGAGTTTCTGTCTTCTGCTGAATGCTAAAAAGATGATGCTTTAAACACCAAACGGTTGATGGTACCCATTCACTTCCATAGTATTTCTTCCTGTAGCAAAGAAGTCAATGGGTGCCGTCAACGGTTCGCTCTCAAAAAAACATCTTCTTTAGTGTTCAACAGAAAAAAAAAATACTTGTTCAGGCTGAGGAAGAGTAAACGATCGCATGATTTGATTGTTTGATTCCTCTCACACAAACAATACAGTTATATGAGTGTTAATCTGAACTGTGTTTGAATATGAAGCACTTTGTGTGTGAAGACATTTGTCAATCAACCAATCAGCTGTCACTCGATTTCAGAGCCGCTAACTAGAATAAGATCACAGCTACTTTTAATTTCAGTATAAATATGGAGTTGAACACAAGGCTTGATGAACTAATACTTTGATAAAGATAAAGCATATTTATAATCATCAAGGCTCCTGCAGACGTATGTTTTAGGAAGATTGTCCAGGGTTTATTTTTTACTCTTTTCTTTTACCTGCCACCGTTCGACTCGGACACAAACACAAGATATTTTAATTTGATGAAGGTCATGGTGTTCTTCTTCAAAATATATTCTCTTAATAGTTCATTCTATTCCTCGCCCCTTTGGCAGATATCTTTGCTTGTGTTAAGAGAATGAATGTTATTCTGCAGTGTCTGGCTCACTCCACTCTCGGATAGTTCTGCCGTCTTTGCTGATCTCCATCCGAACACAGCGTTGACCTTCTTCACCAGCTCCTGACCGCCATCTCTGATCCTGCGTGCGATCTCAGAGATGTGTGTGTGTGTGTGTGTGTGTGTTTGTGTGCAGACCTGCGGAGACCCGGCTCTGACACACACATCCATCTGCAGATCTATATACGCTCCAGACAGCACCACGTCTCCGCTCTCCTTCACCTAGAGCCAGAACAGATCAGCGCTAAACACACACTGAAGGACTAAACACACACACCGAACGCTTCGTCACCTTGCACTGGATGTGAATCCTGTTCCCTTCCTTCAACATCTCCGTCTGCAGAGACTGTCCCGGATACACCGGCTTCACGAAGCGCACATGAAGCACAGATCAGGGTTATTAACAGAAATTCATTAATTAGATGATGTGCAATCAATTTGGACGGAGAATAAACATCACTATTATTGTGATAAATGAGAAAAGCATTGAATAGACATTACAGAAAGAATTTTTACAAATACATTTTTATATTAACCTTTGCATAAATAATACAAATTATAAATAATATTGAAATTATACTTTAAATATGAAACTGCGCCAGTAGGTGGCCGCGAGTGAGTCATTAAATCACTCAGAAATTATTCTGTAATGAAGGAGTCACTGAATCACTGACTGATTCGTTCAAAGCTGTAGATTAATTCAGTAATGAATCACCGCTGTGTGTTTCTCAGCTGTGAAACAGTGCTGCTGGTGTGAAATTGCTAAACTAAACCATACTTTAGGAGTTCGTAGCGGGTTCGCCAATCATTTGAGTCAGTTCGGGAGTTCAAAGCGGGATCGCGAATCATTTGAGTCATTTCGAGAGTTCGTAGCGGGATCGCGAATCATTTGAGGCAGTTGGAGAGTTTGTAGCGGGATCGCGAATCATTTGAGTCATTTCGAGAGTTCGTAGCGGGATCGCGAATCATTTGAGTCATTTCGAGAGTTCGTAGCGGGAGCGCGAATCATTTGAGTCATTTCGAGAGTTCGTAGCGGGAGCGCGAATCATTTGAGTCATTTCGAGAGTTCGTAGCGGGATCGCGAATCATTTGAGTCATTTCGAGAGTTCGTAGCGGGAGCGCGAATCATTTGAATCATTTCGAGAGTTCGTAGCGGGAGCGCGAATCATTTGAGTCATTTCGAGAGTTCGTAGCGTGAGCGCGAATCATTTGAGTCAATTCGAGAGTTCGTAGCAGGATCGCGAATCATTTGAGTCATTTCGAGAGTTCATAGCGGTTAGGGAACATCCAGATGGACACACACACACACACACACACACGGTGTCCAAACAACATCAAGGTCTTTATAAACTGTTACAGCACTTACTCAGATTGACAAGATTGCGGTTTGAAGTTTAGGAATTAGTTTTATTAATTTTTTTTAATGTTTATGTCAGTTTTAATAATTTTAGCATTTCAACTTTTTTGAAAAAAAAAAAGCTTTAATTCAATTACAGAAAACTGTTTTTAGTAGTTTCAGTCTTAGTTAACAACAATGACACATAGTTGGTTGCTTTGGGAATGAATTACTAGTTAGGAATAAAAGTTTAACTGTGTGTGCTTATTTTACATATTTATTTTTTTAAATAAAATGTAAAAATTATAAATGTTTTGTACGAGTTTCTGTCTTCTGCTGAATGCTAAAAAGATGATGCTTTAAACACCAAACAGTTGATGGTACCCATTCACTTCCATAGTATTTCTTCCTGTAGCACAGAAGTCAATGGGTGCCGTTCACGAAACGCACCTGAAGCACAGATCAGGGTTATTAACAGAAATTCATTAATTAGATGATGTGCAATCAATTTGGACGGAGAATAAACATCACTATTATTGTGATAAATGAGAAAAGCATTGAATAGATATTACAGAAATAATTTTTACAAATAAATTTTTATATTAACCTTTGCATAAACAATACAAATTATAATATTGAAATGATACTTTAAATATGAAACTGCGCCAGTAGGTGGCCGTGAGTGAGTCATTAAATCACTCAGAAATTATTCCTTAATGAAGGAGTCACTGAATCACTGACTGATTCGTTCAAAGCTGTAGATTCATTCAGTAATGAATCACCGCTGTGTCTTTCTCAGCTGTGAAACAGTGCTGCTGGTGTGAAATTGCTAAACTAAACCATACTTTGGGAGTTCGTAGCGGGTTCGCGAATCATTTGAGTCAGTTCGGGAGTTCAAAGCGGGATCTCGAATCATTTGAGTCAGTTCGTGAGTTCGTAGCGGGATCGCGAATCATTTGAGTCATTTCGAGAGTTCGTAGCGGGTTCGCGAATCATTTGAGTCATTTCGAGAGTTCGTAGCGGGATCGCGAATCATTTGAGTCATTTCGAGAGTTCGTAGCGGGATCGCGAATCATTTGAGTCATTTAGAGAGTTCGTAGCGGTTAGGGAACATCCAGGTGGACACACACACACACACACACACACACACACACACACACACACACACACACACACGGTGTCCAAACAACATCAAGGTCTTTATAAACTGTTACAGCACTTACTCAGATTGACAAGATTGCAGTTTGAAGTTTAGGAATTAGTTTTATTAATTTTTTTTAATGTTTATGTCAGTTTTAATAATTTTAGCATTTCAACTTTTTTGAAAAAAAAAAAGAAGCTTTAATTCAATTACAGAAAACTGTTTTTAGTAGTTTCAGTCTTAGTTAACAACAATGACACATAGTTGGTTGCTTTGGGAATTAATTATTAGTTAGGAATAAAAGTTTAACTGTGTGTGCTTATTTTACATATTTATTTTTTTAAATAAAATGTAAAAATTAGATATGTTTTGTACGAGTTTCTGTCTTCTGCTGAATGCTAAAAAGATGATGCTTTAAACACCAAACGGTTGATGGTACCCATTCACTTCCATAGTATTTCTTCCTGTAGCACAGAAGTCAATGGGTGCCGTTCACGAAACGCACCTGAAGCACAGATCAGGGTTATTAACAGAAATTCATTAATTAGATGATGTGCAATCAATTTGGACGGAGAATAAACATCACTATTATTGTGATAAATGAGAAAAGCATTGAATAGATATTACAGAAAGAATTTTTACAAATAAATTTTTATATTAACCTTTGCATAAATAATACAAATTATAATATTGAAATGATACTTTAAATATGAAACTGTGCCAGTAGGTGGCCGCGAGTGAGTCATTAAATCACTCAGAAATTATTCCGTAATGAAGGAGGCACTGAATCACTGACTGATTCGTTCAAAGCTGTAGATTCATTCAGTAATGAATCACCGCTGTGTCTTTCTCAGCTGTGAAACAGTGCTGCTGGTGTGAAATTGCTAAACTAAACCATACTTTGGGAGTTCGTAGCGGGTTCGCGAATCATTTGAGTCAGTTCGGGAGTTCGTAGCAGGATCGCGAATCATTTGAGTCATTTCGAGAGTTCGTAGCGGGATCGCGAATCATTTGAGTCATTTCGAGAGTTCGTAGCGGGATCGCGAATCATTTGAGTCATTTCGAGAGTTCGTAGCAGGATCGCGAATCATTTGAGTCATTTCGAGAGTTCGTAGCGGGATCGCGAATCATTTGAGTCATTTCGAGAGTTCGTAGCGGTTAGGGAACATCCAGGTGGACACACACACACACACACACACACACACACACACACACACACACACACACACACACACACACACGGTGTCCAAACAACATCAAGGTCTTTATAAACTGTTACAGCACTTACTCAGATTGACAAGATTGCAGTTTTTGAAGTTTAGGAATTAGTTTTATTAATTTTTTTTAATGTTTACGTCAGTTTTAATAATTTTAGCATTTCAACTTTTTTGAAAAAAAAAAGAAGCTTTAATTCAATTACAGAAAACTGTTTTTAGTAGTTTCAGTCTTACTTAACAACAATGACACATAGTTGGTTGCTTTGGGAATGAATTATTAGTTAGGAATAAAAGTTTAACTGTGTGTGCTTATTTTACATATTTATTTTTTTAAATAAAATGTAAAAATTAGATATGTTTTGTACGAGTTTCTGTCTTCTGCTGAATGCTAAAAAGATGATGCTTTAAACACCAAACGGTTGATGGTACCCATTCACTTCCATAGTATTTCTTCCTGTAGCACAGAAGTCAATGGGTGCCGTTCACGAAACGCACCTGAAGCACAGATCAGGGTTATTAACAGAAATTCATTAATTAGATGATGTGCAATCAATTTGGACGGAGAATAAACATCACTATTATTGTGATAAATGAGAAAAGCATTGAATAGATATTACAGAAAGAATTTTTACAAATAAATTTTTATATTAACCTTTGCATAAATAATACAAATTATAATATTTAAATGATACTTTAAATATGAAACTGCGCCAGTAGGTGGCTGCGAGTCATTAAATCACTCAGAAATTATTCCGTAATGAAGGAGTCACTGAATCACTGACTGATTCGTTCAAAGCTGTAGATTCATTCAGTAATGAATCACCGCTGTGTCTTTCTCAGCTGTGAAACAGTGCTGCTGGAAGTTGCTAAACTAAACCATACTTTGGGAGTTCGTAGCGGGTTCGCGAATCATTTGAGTCAGTTCGAGAGTTCGTAGCGGGAGCGCGAATCATTTGAGTCATTTCGAGAGTTCGTAGCGGGAGCGCGAATCATTTGAGTCATTTCGAGAGTTCGTAGCGGGATCGCGAATCATTTGAGTCAATTCGAGAGTTCGTAGCAGGATCGCGAATCATTTGAGTCATTTCGAGAGTTCATAGCGGTTAGGGAACATCCAGGTGGACACACACACACACACACACACACACACACACACACACGGTGTCCAAACAACATCAAGGTCTTTATAAACTGTTACAGCACTTACTCAGATTGACAATATTGCAGTTTTTGAAGTTTAGGAATTAGTTTTATTAATTTTTTTTAATGTTTACGTCAGTTTTAATAATTTTAGCATTTCAACTTTTTTGAAAAAAAAAGAAGCTTTAATTCAATTACAGAAAACTGTTTTTAGTAGTTTCAGTCTTAGTTAACAACAATGACACATAGTTGGTTGCTTTGGGAATGAATTATTAGTTAGGAATAAAAGTTTAACTGTGTGTGCTTATTTTACATATTTATTTTTTTAAATAAAATGTAAAAATTAGATATGTTTTGTACGAGTTTCTGTCTTCTGCTGAATGCTAAAAAGATGATGCTTTAAACACCAAACGGTTGATGGTACCCATTCACTTCCATAGTATTTCTTCCTGTAGCACAGAAGTCAATGGGTGCCGTTCACGAAACGCACCTGAAGCACAGATCAGGGTTATTAACAGAAATTCATTAATTAGATGATGTGCAATCAATTTGGACGGAGAATAAACATCACTATTATTGTGATAAATGAGAAAAGCATTGAATAGATATTACAGAAAGAATTTTTACAAATACATTTTTATATTAACCTTTGCATAAATAATACAAATTATAATATTTAAATGATACTTTAAATATGAAACTGCGCCAGTAGGTGGCTGCGAGTCATTAAATCACTCAGAAATTATTCCGTAATGAAGGAGTCACTGAATCACTGACTGATTCGTTCAAAGCTGTAGATTCATTCAGTAATGAATCACCGCTGTGTGGTTCTCAGCTGTGAAACAGTGCTGCTGGTGTGAAATTGCTAAACTAAACCATACTTTGGGAGTTCGTAGCGGGTTCGCGAATCATTTGAGTCAGTTCGGGAGTTCAAAGCGGGATCTCGAATCATTTGAGTGAGTTCGTAGCGGGATCGCGAATCATTTGAGTCATTTCGAGAGTTCGTAGCGCGTTCGCGAATCATTTTAGTCATTTCGAGAGTTCGTAGCGGGATCGCGAATCATTTGAGTCATTTCGAGAGTTCGTAGCGGGATCGCGAATCATTTGAGTCATTTCGAGAGTTCGTAGCGGGATCGCGAATCATTTGAGTCATTTCGAGAGTTCGTAGCGGTTAGGGAACATCCAGGTGGACACACACACACACACACACACACACACACACACGGTGTCCAAACAACATCAAGGTCTTTATAAACTGTTACAGCACTTACTCCGATTGACAAGATTGCAGTTTGAAGTTTAGGAATTAGTTTTATTAATTTTTTTTAATGTTTATGTCAGTTTTAATAATTTTAGCATTTCAACTTTTTTGAAAAAAAAAAAGAAGCTTTAATTCAATTACAGAAAACTGTTTTTAGTAGTTTCAGTCTTAGTTAACAACAATGACACATAGTTGGTTGCTTTGGGAATGAATTATTAGTTAGGAATAAAAGTTTAACTGTGTGTGCTTATTTTACATATTTATTTTTTTAAATAAAATGTAAAAACTATATATGTTTTGTACGAGTTTCTGTCTTCTGCTGAATGCTAAAAAGATGATGCTTTAAACACCAAACGGTTGATGGTACCCATTCACTTCCATAGTAAGTCAATGGGTGCCGTCAACGGTTCGCTCTCAAAAAAACATCTTCTTTAGTGTTCAACAGAAAAAAAAATACTTGTTCAGGCTGAGGAAGAGTAAACGATCGCATGATTTGATTGTTTGATTCCTCTCACACAAACAATACAGTTATATGAGTGTTAATCTGAACTGTGTTTGAATATGAAGCACTTTGTGTGTGAAGACATTTGTCAATCAACCAATCAGCTGTCACTCGATTTCAGAGCCGCTAACTAGAATAAGATCACAGCTACTTTTAATTTCAGTATAAATATGGAGTTGAACACAAGGCTTGATGAACTAATACTTTGATAAAGATAAAGCATATTTATAATCATCAAGGCTCCTGCAGACGTATGTTTTAGGAAGATTGTCCAGGGTTTATTTTTTACTCTTTTCTTTTACCTGCCACCGTTCGACTCGGACACAAACACAAGATATTTTAATTTGATGAAGGTCATTGTGTTCTTCTTCAAAATATATTCTCTTAATAGTTCATTCTATTCCTCGCCCCTTTGGCAGATATCTTTGCTTGTGTTAAGAGAATGAATGTTATTCTGCAGTGTCTGGCTCACTCCACTCTCGGATAGTTCTGCCGTCTTTGCTGATCTCCATCCGAACACAGCGTTGACCTTCTTCACCAGCTCCTGACCGCCATCTCTGATCCTGCATGCGATCTCAGAGATGTGTGTGTGTGTGTGTGTGTGTGTGTGTGTGTGTGCAGACCTGCGGAGACCCGGCTGACACACACATCCATCTGCAGATCTATATACGCTCCAGACAGCACCACGTCTCCGCTCTCCTTCACCTAGAGCCAGAACAGATCAGCGCTAAACACACACTGAAGGACTAAACACACACACCGAACGCTTCGTCACCTTGCACTGGATGTGAATCCTGTTCCCTTCCTTCCACATCTCCGTCTGCAGAGATTGTCCCGGATACACCGGCTTCACGAAACGCACATGAAGCACAGATCAGGGTTATTAACAGAAATTCATTAATTAGATGATGTGCAATCAATTTGGACGGAGAATAAACATCACTATTATTGTGATAAATGAGAAAAGCATTGAATAGACATTACAGAAAGAATTTTTACAAATACATTTTTATATTAACCTTTGCATAAATAATACAAATTATAAATAATATTGAAATTATACTTTAAATATGAAACTGCGCCAGTAGGTGGCCGCGAGTGAGTCATTAAATCACTCAGAAATTATTCTGTAATGAAGGAGTCACTGAATCACTGACTGATTCGTTCAAAGCTGTAGATTAATTCAGTAATGAATCACCGCTGTGTGTTTCTCAGCTGTGAAACAGTGCTGCTGGTGTGAAATTGGTAAACTAAACCATACTTTGGGAGTTCGTAGCGGGTTCGCCAATCATTTGAGTCAGTTCGGGAGTTCAAAGCGGGATCGCGAATCATTTGAGTCATTTCGAGAGTTCGTAGCGGGATCGCGAATCATTTGAGTCAGTTGGAGAGTTTGTAGCGGGATCGCGAATCATTTGAGTCATTTCGAGAGTTCGTAGCAGGATCGCGAATCATTTGAGTCATTTCGAGAGTTCGTAGCGGGATCGCGAATCATTTGAGTCATTTCGAGAGTTCGTAGCGGGAGCGCGAATCATTTGAGTCATTTCGAGAGTTCGTAGCGGGATCGCGAATCATTTGAGTCATTTCGAGAGTTCGTAGCGGGAGCGCGAATCATTTGAATCATTTCGAGAGTTCGTAGCGGGAGCGCGAATCATTTGAGTCATTTCGAGAGTTCGTAGCGGGAGCGCGAATCATTTGAGTCAATTCGAGAGTTCGTAGCAGGATCGCGAATCATTTGAGTCATTTCGAGAGTTCATAGCGGTTAGGGAACATCCAGGTGGACACACACACACACACACACACGGTGTCCAAACAACATCAAGGTCTTTATAAACTGTTACAGCACTTACTCAGATTGACAAGATTGCGGTTTGAAGTTTAGGAATTAGTTTTATTAATTTTTTTTTTAATGTTTATGTCAGTTTTAATAATTTTAGCATTTCAACTTTTTTGAAAAAAAAAAAGCTTTAATTCAATTACAGAAAACTGTTTTTAGTAGTTTCAGTCTTAGTTAACAACAATGACACATAGTTGGTTGCTTTGGGAATGAATTACTAGTTAGGAATAAAAGTTTAACTGTGTGTGCTTATTTTACATATTTATTTTTTTAAATAAAATGTAAAAATTATAAATGTTTTGTACGAGTTTCTGTCTTCTGCTGAATGCTAAAAAGATGATGCTTTAAACACCAAACAGTTGATGGTACCCATTCACTTCCATAGTATTTCTTCCTGTAGCACAGAAGTCAATGGGTGCCGTTCACGAAACGCACCTGAAGCACAGATCAGGGTTATTAACAGAAATTCATTAATTAGATGAGGTGCAATCAATTTGGACGGAGAATAAACATCACTATTATTGTGATAAATGAGAAAAGCATTGAATAGACATTACAGAAAGAATTTTTATAAATAAATTTTTATATTAACCTTTACATAAATAATACAAATTATAAATAATATTGAAATGATACTTTAAATATGAAACTACGCAGGTAGGTGGCCGCGAGTGAGTCATTAAATCACTCAGAAATTATTCCGTGATGAAGGAGTCACTGAATCACTGACTGATTCGTTCAAAGCTGTAGATTCATTCAGTAATGAATCACCGCTGTGTCTTTCTCAGCTGTGAAACAGTGCTGCTGGTGTGAAATTGCTAAACTAAACCATACTTTGGGAGTTCGTAGCGGGTTCGCGAATCATTTGAGTCAGTTCGGGAGTTCAAAGCGGGATCTCGAATCATTTGAGTCAGTTCGTGAGTTCGTAGCGGGATCGCGAATCATTTGAGTCATTTCGAGAGTTCGTAGCGGGTTCGCGAATCATTTGAGTCATTTCGAGAGTTCGTAGCGGGTTCGCGAATCATTTGAGTCATTTCGAGAGTTCGTAGCGGGATCGCGAATCATTTGAGTCATTTCGAGAGTTCGTAGCGGGATCGCGAATCATTTGAGTCATTTCGAGAGTTCGTAGCGGTTAGGGAACATCCAGGTGGACACACACACACACACACACACACACACACACACACACACACGGTGTCCAAACAACATCAAGGTCTTTATAAACTGTTACAGCACTTACTCAGATTGACAAGATTGCAGTTTGAAGTTTAGGAATTAGTTTTATTATTTTTTTTTAATGTTTATGTCAGTTTTAATAATTTTAGCATTTCAACTTTTTTGAAAAAAAAAAAGAAGCTTTAATTCAATTACAGAAAACTGTTTTTAGTAGTTTCAGTCTTAGTTAACAACAATGACACATAGTTGGTTGCTTTGGGAATTAATTATTAGTTAGGAATAAAAGTTTAACTGTGTGTGCTTATTTTACATATTTATTTTTTTAAATAAAATGTAAAAATTAGATATGTTTTGTACGAGTTTCTGTCTTCTGCTGAATGCTAAAAAGATGATGCTTTAAACACCAAACGGTTGATGGTACCCATTCACTTCCATAGTATTTCTTCCTGTAGCACAGAAGTCAATGGGTGCCGTTCACGAAACGCACCTGAAGCACAGATCAGGGTTATTAACAGAAATTCATTAATTAGATGATGTGCAATCAATTTGGACGGAGAATAAACATCACTATTATTGTGATAAATGAGAAAAGCATTGAATAGATATTACAGAAAGAATTTTTACAAATAAATTTTTATATTAACCTTTGCATAAATAATACAAATTATAATATTGAAATGATACTTTAAATATGAAACTGTGCCAGTAGGTGGCCGCGAGTGAGTCATTAAATCACTCAGAAATTATTCCGTAATGAAGGAGTCACTGAATCACTGACTGATTCGTTCAAAGCTGTAGATTCATTCAGTAATGAATCACCGCTGTGTCTTTCTCAGCTGTGAAACAGTGCTGCTGGTGTGAAATTGCTAAACTAAACCATACTTTGGGAGTTCGTAGCGGGTTCGCGAATCATTTGAGTCAGTTCGGGAGTTCGTAGCAGGATCGCGAATCATTTGAGTCATTTCGAGAGTTCGTAGCGGGATCGCGAATCATTTGAGTCATTTCGAGAGTTCGTAGCGGGATCGCGAATCATTTGAGTCATTTCGAGAGTTCGTAGCGGGATCGCGAATCATTTGAGTCATTTCGAGAGTTCGTAGCGGGATCGCGAATCATTTGAGTCATTTCGAGAGTTCGTAGCGGTTAGGGAACATCCAGGTGGACACACACACACACACACACACACACACGGTGTCCAAACAACATCAAGGTCTTCATAAACTGTTACAGCACTTACTCAGATTGACAAGATTGCAGTTTTTGAAGTTTAGGAATTAGTTTTATTAATTTTTTTTAATGTTTACGTCAGTTTTTAATAATTTTAGCATTTCAACTTTTTTGAAAAAAAAAGAAGCTTTAATTCAATTACAGAAAACTGTTTTTAGTAGTTTCAGTCTTAGTTAACAACAATGACACATAGTTGGTTGCTTTGGGAATGAATTATTAGTTAGGAATAAAAGTTTAACTGTGTGTGCTTATTTTACATATTTATTTTTTTAAATAAAATGTAAAAATTAGATATGTTTTGTACGAGTTTCTGTCTTCTGCTGAATGCTAAAAAGATGATGCTTTAAACACCAAACGGTTGATGGTACCCATTCACTTCCATAGTATTTCTTCCTGTAGCACAGAAGTCAATGGGTGCCGTTCACGAAACGCACCTGAATCACAGATCAGGGTTATTAACAGAAATTCATTAATTAGATGATGTGCAATCAATTTGGACGGAGAATAAACATCACTATTATTGTGATAAATGAGAAAAGCATTGAATAGATATTACAGAAAGAATTTTTACAAATACATTTTTATATTAACCTTTGCATAAATAATACAAATTATAATATTTAAATGATACTTTAAATATGAAACTGCGCCAGTAGGTGGCTGCGAGTCATTAAATCACTCAGAAATTATTCCGTAATGAAGGAGTCACTGAATCACTGACTGATTCGTTCAAAGCTGTAGATTCATTCAGTAATGAATCACCGCTGTGTCTTTCTCAGCTGTGAAACAGTGCTGCTGGAAGTTGCTAAACTAAACCATACTTTGGGAGTTCGTAGCGGGTTCGCGAATCATTTGAGTCAGTTCGAGAGTTCGTAGCGGGAGCGCGAATCATTTGAGTCATTTCGAGAGTTCGTAGCGGGAGCGCGAATCATTTGAGTCATTTCGAGAGTTCGTAGCGGGATCGCGAATCATTTGAGTCATTTCGAGAGTTCGTAGCGGGAGCGCGAATCATTTGAATCATTTCGAGAGTTCGTAGCGGGAGCGCGAATCATTTGAGTCATTTCGAGAGTTCGTAGCGGGATCGCGAATCATTTGAGTCAATTCGAGAGTTCGTAGCAGGATCGCGAATCATTTGAGTCATTTCGAGAGTTCATAGCGGTTAGGGAACATCCAGGTGGACACACACACACACACACACACACACACGGTGTCCAAACAACATCAAGGTCTTTATAAACTGTTACAGCACTTACTCAGATTGACAAGATTGCGGTTTGAAGTTTAGGAATTAGTTTTATTAATTTTTTTTAATGTTTATGTCAGTTTTAATAATTTTAGCATTTCAACTTTTTTGAAAAAAAAAGAAGCTTTAATTCAATTACAGAAAACTGTTTTTAGTAGTTTCAGTCTTAGTTAACAACAATGACACATAGTTGGTTGCTTTGGGAATGAATTACTAGTTAGGAATAAAAGTTTAACTGTGTGTGCTTATTTTACATATTTATTTTTTTAAATAAAATGTAAAAACTATATATGTTTTGTACGAGTTTCTGTCTTCTGCTGAATGCTAAAAAGATGATGCTTTAAACACCAAACGGTTGATGGTACCCATTCACTTCCATAGTATTTCTTCCTGTAGCAAAGAAGTCAATGGGTGCCGTCAACGGTTCGCTCTCAAAAAACATCTTCTTTAGTGTTCAACAGAAAAAAAAATACTTGTTCAGGCTGAGGAAGAGTAAACGATCGCATGATTTGATTGTTTGATTCCTCTCACACAAACAATACAGTTATATGAGTGTTAATCTGAACTGTGTTTGAATATGAAGCACTTTGTGTGTGAAGACATTTGTCAATCAACCAATCAGCTGTCACTCGATTTCAGAGCCGCTAACTAGAATAAGATCACAGCTACTTTTAATTTCAGTATAAATATGGAGTTGAACACAAGGCTTGATGAACTAATACTTTGATAAAGATAAAGCATATTTATAATCATCAAGGCTCCTGCAGACGTATGTTTTAGGAAGATTGTCCAGGGTTTATTTTTTACTCTTTTCTTTTACCTGCCACCGTTCGACTCGGACACAAACACAAGATATTTTAATTTGATGAAGGTCATGGTGTTCTTCTTCAAAATATATTCTCTTAATAGTTCATTCTATTCCTCGCCCCTTTGGCAGATATCTTTGCTTGTGTTAAGAGAATGAATGTTATTCTGCAGTGTCTGGCTCACTCCACTCTCGGATAGTTCTGCCGTCTTTGCTGATCTCCATCCGAACACAGCGTTGACCTTCTTCACCAGCTCCTGACCGCCATCTCTGATCCTGCGATCTTATTGTGATAAATGAGAAAAGCATTGAATAAATATTACAGAAAGAATTTTTACAAATAAATTTTTATATTACCCTTTGCATAAATAATACAAATTATAATATTTAAATGATACTTTAAATATGAAACTGCGCCAGTAGGTGGCTGCGAGTCATTAAATCACTCAGAAATTATTCCGTAATGAAGGAGTCACTGAATCACTGACTGATTCGTTCAAAGCTGTAGATTCATTCAGTAATGAATCACCGCTGTGTCTTTCTCAGCTGTGAAACAGTGCTGCTGGAAGTTGCTAAACTAAACCATACTTTGGGAGTTCGTAGCGGGTTCGCGAATCATTTGAGTCAGTTCGAGAGTTCGTAGCGGGAGCGCGATTCATTTGAGTCATTTCGAGAGTTCGTAGCGGGAGCGCGAATCATTTGAGTCATTTCGAGAGTTCGTAGCGGGATCGCGAATCATTTGAGTCATTTCGAGAGTTCGTAGCGGGAGCGCGAATCATTTGAATCATTTCGAGAGTTCGTAGCGGGAGCGCGAATCATTTGAGTCATTTCGAGAGTTCGTAGCGGGAGCGCGAATCATTTGAGTCAATTCGAGAGTTCGTAGCAGGATCGCGAATCATTTGAGTCATTTCGAGAGTTCATAGCGGTTAGGGAACATCCAGGTGGACACACACACACACACACACACACACACACACACACACACACACGGTGTCCAAACAACATCAAGGTCTTTATAAACTGTTACAGCACTTACTCAGATTGACAAGATTGCGGTTTGAAGTTTAGGAATTAGTTTTATTAATTTTTTTTAATGTTTATGTCAGTTTTAATAATTTTAGCATTTCAACTTTTTTGAAAAAAAAAAAAGCTTTAATTCAATTACAGAAAAATGTTTTTAGTAGTTTCAGTCTTAGTTAACAACAATGACACATAGTTGGTTGCTTTGGGAATGAATTACTAGTTAGGAATAAAAGTTTAACTGTGTGTGCTTATTTTACATATTTATTTTTTTAAATAAAATGTAAAAATTATAAATGTTTTGTACGAGTTTCTGTCTTCTGCTGAATGCTAAAAAGATGATGCTTTAAACACCAAACAGTTGATGGTACCCATTCACTTCCATAGTATTTCTTCCTGTAGCACAGAAGTCAATGGGTGCCGTTCACGAAACGCACCTGAAGCACAGATCAGGGTTATTAACAGAAATTCATTAATTAGATGATGTGCAATCAATTTGGACGGAGAATAAACATCACTATTATTGTGATAAATGAGAAAAGCATTGAATAGATATTACAGAAATAATTTTTACAAATAAATTTTTATATTAACCTTTGCATAAACAATACAAATTATAATATTGAAATGATACTTTAAATATGAAACTGCGCCAGTAGGTGGCCGTGAGTGAGTCATTAAATCACTCAGAAATTATTCCGTAATGAAGGAGTCACTGAATCACTGACTGATTCGTTCAAAGCTGTAGATTCATTCAGTAATGAATCACCGCTGTGTCTTTCTCAGCTGTGAAACAGTGCTGCTGGTGTGAAATTGCTAAACTAAACCATACTTTGGGAGTTCGTAGCGGGTTCGCGAATCATTTGAGTCAGTTCGGGAGTTCGTAGCAGGATCGCGAATCATTTGAGTCATTTCGAGAGTTTGTAGCACGTTCGCGAATCATTTGAGTCATTTCGAGAGTTCGTAGCGGGATCGCAAATCATTTGAGTCATTTCGAGAGTTCGTAGCGGGATCGCGAATCATTTGAGTCATTTCGAGAGTTCGTAGCGGGATCGCGAATCATTTGAGTCATTTCGAGAGTTCGTAGCGGTTAGGGAACATCCAGGTGGACACACACACACACACACACACACACACACACACGGTGTCCAAACAACATCAAGGTCTTTATAAACTTTTACAGCACTTACTCCGATTGACAAGATTGCAGTTTGAAGTTTAGGAATTAGTTTTATTAATTTTTTTTAATGTTTATGTCAGTTTTAATAATTTTAGCATTTCAACTTTTTTGAAAAAAAAAAGAAGCTTTAATTCAATTACAGAAAACTGTTTTTAGTAGTTTCAGTCTTAGTTAACAACAATGACACATAGTTGGTTGCTTTGGGAATTAATTATTAGTTAGGAATAAAAGTTTAACTGTGTGTGCTTATTTTACATATTTATTTTTTTAAATAAAATTTAAAAACTATATATGTTTTGTACGAGTTTCTGTCTTCTGCTGAATGCTAAAAAGATGATGCTTTAAACACCAAACGGTTGATGGTACCCATTCACTTCCATAGTATTTCTTCCTGTAGCACAGAAGTCAATGGGTGCCGTTCACGAAACGCACCTGAATCACAGATCAGGGTTATTAACAGAAATTCATTAATTAGATGATGTGCAATCAATTTGGACGGAGAATAAACATCACTATTATTGTGATAAATGAGAAAAGCATTGAATAGATATTACAGAAAGAATTTTTACAAATAAATTTTTATATTAACCTTTGCATAAATAATACAAATTATAATATTTAAATGATACTTTAAATATGAAACTGCGCCAGTAGGTGGCTGCGAGTCATTAAATCACTCAGAAATTATTCCGTAATGAAGGAGTCACTGAATCACTGACTGATTCGTTCAAAGCTGTAGATTCATTCAGTAATGAATCACCGCTGTGTCTTTCTCAGCTGTGAAACAGTGCTGCTGGAAGTTGCTAAACTAAACCATACTTTGGGAGTTCGTAGCGGGTTCGCGAATCATTTGAGTCAGTTCGAGAGTTCGTAGCGGGAGCGCGAATCATTTGAGTCATTTCGAGAGTTCGTAGCGGGAGCGCGAATCATTTGAGTCATTTCGAGAGTTCGTAGCGGGATCGCGAATCATTTGAGTCATTTCGAGAGTTCGTAGCGGGAGCGCGAATCATTTGAATCATTTCGAGAGTTCGTAGCGGGAGCGCGAATCATTTGAGTCATTTCGAGAGTTCGTAGCGGGATCGCGAATCATTTGAGTCAATTCGAGAGTTCGTAGCAGGATCGCGAATCATTTGAGTCATTTCGAGAGTTCATAGCGGTTAGGGAACATCCAGGTGGACACACACACACACGGTGTCCAAACAACATCAAGGTCTTTATAAACTGTTACAGCACTTACTCAGATTGACAAGATTGCGGTTTGAAGTTTAGGAATTAGTTTTATTAATTTTTTTTTAATGTTTATGTCAGTTTTAATAATTTTAGCATTTCAACTTTTTTGAAAAAAAAAGAAGCTTTAATTCAATTACAGAAAACTGTTTTTAGTAGTTTCAGTCTTAGTTAACAACAATGACACATAGTTGGTTGCTTTGGGAATGAATTACTAGTTAGGAATAAAAGTTTAACTGTGTGTGCTTATTTTACATATTTATTTTTTTAAATAAAATGTAAAAACTATATATGTTTTGTACGAGTTTCTGTCTTCTGCTGAATGCTAAAAAGATGATGCTTTAAACACCAAACGGTTGATGGTACCCATTCACTTCCATAGTATTTCTTCCTGTAGCAAAGAAGTCAATGGGTGCCGTCAACGGTTCGCTCTCAAAAAAACATCTTCTTTAGTGTTCAACAGAAAAAAAAATACTTGTTCAGGCTGAGGAAGAGTAAACGATCGCATGATTTGATTGTTTGATTCCTCTCACACAAACAATACAGTTATATGAGTGTTAATCTGAACTGTGTTTGAATATGAAGCACTTTGTGTGTGAAGACATTTGTCAATCAACCAATCAGCTGTCACTCGATTTCAGAGCCGCTAACTAGAATAAGATCACAGCTACTTTTAATTTCAGTATAAATATGGAGTTGAACACAAGGCTTGATGAACTAATACTTTGATAAAGATAAAGCATATTTATAATCATCAAGGCTCCTGCAGACGTATGTTTTAGGAAGATTGTCCAGGGTTTATTTTTTACTCTTTTCTTTTACCTGCCACCGTTCGACTCGGACACAAACACAAGATATTTTAATTTGATGAAGGTCATGGTGTTCTTCTTCAAAATATATTCTCTTAATAGTTCATTCTATTCCTCGCCCCTTTGGCAGATATCTTTGCTTGTGTTAAGAGAATGAATGTTATTCTGCAGTGTCTGGCTCACTCCACTCTCGGATAGTTCTGCCGTCTTTGCTGATCTCCATCCGAACACAGCGTTGACCTTCTTCACCAGCTCCTGACCGCCATCTCTGATCCTGCGATCTTATTGTGATAAATGAGAAAAGCATTGAATAGATATTACAGAAAGAATTTTTACAAATAAATTTTTATATTACCCTTTGCATAAATAATACAAATTATAATATTTAAATGATACTTTAAATATGAAACTGCGCCAGTAGGTGGCTGCGAGTCATTAAATCACTCAGAAATTATTCCGTAATGAAGGAGTCACTGAATCACTGACTGATTCGTTCAAAGCTGTAGATTCATTCAGTAATGAATGACCGCTGTGTCTTTCTCAGCTGTGAAACAGTGCTGCTGGTGTGAAATTGCTAAACTAAACCATACTTTGGGAGTTCGTAGCGGGTTCGCGAATCATTTGAGTCAGTTCGGGAGTTCGTAGCAGGATCGCGAATCATTTGAGTCATTTCGAGAGTTCGTAGCGGGTTCGCGAATCATTTGAGTCATTTCGAGAGTTCGTAGCGGGATCGCAAATCATTTGAGTCATTTCGAGAGTTCGTAGCGGGATCGCGAATCATTTGAGTCATTTCGAGAGTTCGTAGCGGGATCGCGAATCATTTGAGTCATTTCGAGAGTTCGTAGCGGTTAGGGAACATCCAGGTGGACACACACACACACACACACACACACACACACACACACACACACACGGTGTCCAAACAACATCAAGGTCTTTATAAACTGTTACAGCACTTACTCCGATTGACAAGATTGCAGTTTGAAGTTTAGGAATTAGTTTTATTAATTTTTTTTAATGTTTATGTCAGTTTTAATAATTTTAGCATTTCAACTTTTTTGAAAAAAAAAAGAAGCTTTAATTCAATTACAGAAAACTGTTTTTAGTAGTTTCAGTCTTAGTTAACAACAATGACACATAGTTGGTTGCTTTGGGAATTAATTATTAGTTAGGAATAAAAGTTTAACTGTGTGTGCTTATTTTACATATTTATTTTTTTAAATAAAATGTAAAAATTAGATATGTTTTGTACGAGTTTCTGTCTTCTGCTGAATGCTAAAAAGATGATGCTTTAAACACCAAACGGTTGATGGTACCCATTCACTTCCATAGTATTTCTTCCTGTAGCACAGAAGTCAATGGGTGCCGTTCATGAAACGCACCTGAAGCACAGATCAGGGTTATTAGCAGAAATTCATTAATTAGATGATGTGCAATCAATTTGGACGGAGAATAAACATCACTATTATTGTGATAAATGAGAAAAGCATTGAATAGATATTACAGAAAGAATTTTTACAAATAAATTTTTATATTAACCTTTGCATAAATAATACAAATTATAATATTGAAATGATACTTTAAATATGAAACTGTGCCAGTAGGTGGCCGCGAGTGAGTCATTAAATCACTCAGAAATTATTCCGTAATGAAGGAGTCACTGAATCACTGACTGATTCGTTCAAAGCTGTAGATTCATTCAGTAATGAATGACCGCTGTGTCTTTCTCAGCTGTGAAACAGTGCTGCTGGTGTGAAATTGCTAAACTAAACCATACTTTGGGAGTTCGTAGCGGGTTCGCGAATCATTTGAGTCAGTTCGGGAGTTCGTAGCAGGATCGCGAATCATTTGAGTCATTTCGAGAGTTCGTAGCGGGTTCGCGAATCATTTGAGTCATTTCGAGAGTTCGTAGCGGGATCGCAAATCATTTGAGTCATTTCGAGAGTTCGTAGCGGGATCGCGAATCATTTGAGTCATTTCGAGAGTTCGTAGCGGGATCGCGAATCATTTGAGTCATTTCGAGAGTTCGTAGCGGTTAGGGAACATCCAGGTGGACACACACACACACACACACACACACACACACACACACACACACACACACGGTGTCCAAACAACATCAAGGTCTTTATAAACTGTTACAGCACTTACTCCGATTGACAAGATTGCAGTTTGAAGTTTAGGAATTAGTTTTATTAATTTTTTTTAATGTTTATGTCAGTTTTAATAATTTTAGCATTTCAACTTTTTTGAAAAAAAAAAGAAGCTTTAATTCAATTACAGAAAACTGTTTTTAGTAGTTTCAGTCTTAGTTAACAACAATGACACATAGTTGGTTGCTTTGGGAATTAATTATTAGTTAGGAATAAAAGTTTAACTGTGTGTGCTTATTTTACATATTTATTTTTTTAAATAAAATGTAAAAACTATATATGTTTTGTACGAGTTTCTGTCTTCTGCTGAATGCTAAAAAGATGATGCTTTAAACACCAAACGGTTGATGGTACCCATTCACTTCCATAGTAAGTCAATGGGTGCCGTCAACGGTTCGCTCTCAAAAAAACATCTTCTTTAGTGTTCAACAGAAAAAAAAATACTTGTTCAGGCTGAGGAAGAGTAAACGATCGCATGATTTGATTGTTTGATTCCTCTCACACAAACAATACAGTTATATGAGTGTTAATCTGAACTGTGTTTGAATATGAAGCACTTTGTGTGTGAAGACATTTGTCAATCAACCAATCAGCTGTCACTCGATTTCAGAGCCGCTAACTAGAATAAGATCACAGCTACTTTTAATTTCAGTATAAATATGGAGTTGAACACAAGGCTTGATGAACTAATACTTTGATAAAGATAAAGCATATTTATAATCATCAAGGCTCCTGCAGACGTATGTTTTAGGAAGATTGTCCAGGGTTTATTTTTTACTCTTTTCTTTTACCTGCCACCGTTCGACTCGGACACAAACACAAGATATTTTAATTTGATGAAGGTCATGGTGTTCTTCTTCAAAATATATTCTCTTAATAGTTCATTCTATTCCTCACCCCTTTGGCAGATATCTTTGCTTGTGTTAAGAGAATGAATGTTATTCTGCAGTGTCTGGCTCACTCCACTCTCGGATAGTTCTGCCGTCTTTGCTGATCTCCATCCGAACACAGCGTTGACCTTCTTCACCAGCTCCTGACCGCCATCTCTGATCCTGCATGCGATCTCAGAGATGTGTGTGTGTGTGTGTGTGTGTGTGCAGACCTGCGGAGACCCGGCTGACACACACATCCATCTGCAGATCTATATACGCTCCAGACAGCACCACGTCTCCGCTCTCCTTCACCTAGAGCCAGAACAGATCAGCGCTAAACACACACTGAAGGACTAAACACACACACCGAACGCTTCGTCACCTTGCACTGGATGTGAATCCTGTTCCATTCCTTCCACATCTCCGTCTGCAGAGATTGTCCCGGATACACCGGCTTCACGAAACGCACATGAAGCACAGATCAGGGTTATTAACAGAAATTCATTAATTAGATGATGTGCAATCAATTTGGACGGAGAATAAACATCACTATTATTGTGATAAATGAGAAAAGCATTGAATAGACATTACAGAAAGAATTTTTACAAATACATTTTTATATTAACCTTTGCATAAATAATACAAATTATAAATAATATTGAAATTATACTTTAAATATGAAACTGCGCCAGTAGGTGGCCACGAGTGAGTCATTAAATCACTCAGAAATTATTCTGTAATGAAGGAGTCACTGAATCACTGACTGATTCGTTCAAAGCTGTAGATTAATTCAGTAATGAATCACCGCTGTGTGTTTCTCAGCTGTGAAACAGTGCTGCTGGTGTGAAATTGCTAAACTAAACCATACTTTGGGAGTTCGTAGCGGGTTCGCCAATCATTTGAGTCAGTTCGGGAGTTCAAAGCGGGATCGCGAATCATTTGAGTCATTTCGAGAGTTCGTAGCGGGATCGCGAATCATTTGAGTCAGTTGGAGAGTTTGTAGCGGGATCGCGAATCATTTGAGTCATTTCGAGAGTTCGTAGCAGGATCGCGAATCATTTGAGTCATTTCGAGAGTTCGTAGCGGGATCGCGAATCATTTGAGTCATTTCGAGAGTTCGTAGCGGGAGCGCGAATCATTTGAGTCATTTCGAGAGTTCGTAGCGGGATCGCGAATCATTTGAGTCATTTCGAGAGTTCGTAGCGGGAGCGCGAATCATTTGAATCATTTCGAGAGTTCGTAGCGGGAGCGCGAATCATTTGAGTCATTTCGAGAGTTCGTAGCGGGAGCGCGAATCATTTGAGTCAATTCGAGAGTTCGTAGCAGGATCGCGAATCATTTGAGTCATTTCGAGAGTTCATAGCGGTTAGGGAACATCCAGGTGGACACACACACACACACACACACACACACACACGGTGTCCAAACAACATCAAGGTCTTTATAAACTGTTACAGCACTTACTCAGATTGACAAGATTGCGGTTTGAAGTTTAGGAATTAGTTTTATTAATTTTTTTTTAATGTTTATGACAGTTTTAATAATTTTAGCATTTCAACTTTTTTGAAAAAAAAAAAAGCTTTAATTCAATTACAGAAAACTGTTTTTAGTAGTTTCAGTCTTAGTTAACAACAATGACACATAGTTGGTTGCTTTGGGAATGAATTACTAGTTAGGAATAAAAGTTTAACTGTGTGTGCTTATTTTACATATTTATTTTTTTAAATAAAATGTAAAAATTATAAATGTTTTGTACGAGTTTCTGTCTTCTGCTGAATGCTAAAAAGATGATGCTTTAAACACCAAACAGTTGATGGTACCCATTCACTTCCATAGTATTTCTTCCTGTAGCACAGAAGTCAATGGGTGCCGTTCACGAAACGCACCTGAAGCACAGATCAGGGTTATTAACAGAAATTCATTAATTAGATGAGGTGCAATCAATTTGGACGGAGAATAAACATCACTATTATTGTGATAAATGAGAAAAGCATTGAATAGACATTACAGAAAGAATTTTTATAAATAAATTTTTATATTAACCTTTACATAAATAATACAAATTATAAATAATATTGAAATGATACTTTAAATATGAAACTACGCAGGTAGGTGGCCGCGAGTGAGTCATTAAATCACTCAGAAATTATTCCGTGATGAAGGAGTCACTGAATCACTGACTGATTCGTTCAAAGCTGTAGATTCATTCAGTAATGAATCACCGCTGTGTCTTTCTCAGCTGTGAAACAGTGCTGCTGGTGTGAAATTGCTAAACTAAACCATACTTTGGGAGTTCGTAGCGGGTTCGCGAATCATTTGAGTCAGTTCGGGAGTTCAAAGCGGGATCGCGAATCATTTGAGTCAGTTCGGGAGTTCAAAGCGGGATCTCGAATCATTTGAGTCAGTTCGTGAGTTCGTAGCGGGATTGCGAATCATTTGAGTCATTTCGAGAGTTCGTAGCGGGTTCGCGAATCATTTGAGTCATTTCGAGAGTTCGTAGCGGGTTCGCGAATCATTTGAGTCATTTCGAGAGTTCGTAGCGGGATCGCGAATCATTTGAGTCATTTCGAGAGTTCGTAGCGGGATCGCGAATCATTTGAGTCATTTCGAGAGTTCGTAGCGGTTAGGGAACATCCAGGTGGACACACACACACACACACACACACACACACACACACACACACACACACACACACACACACGGTGTCCAAACAACATCAAGGTCTTTATAAACTGTTACAGCACTTACTCAGATTGACAAGATTGCAGTTTGAAGTTTAGGAATTAGTTTTATTTATTTTTTTTAATGTTTATGTCAGTTTTAATAATTTTAGCATTTCAACTTTTTTGAAAAAAAAAAGAAGCTTTAATTCAATTACAGAAAACTGTTTTTAGTAGTTTCAGTCTTAGTTAACAACAATGACACATAGTTGGTTGCTTTGGGAATTAATTATTAGTTAGGAATAAAAGTTTAACTGTGTATGCTTATTTTACATATTTATTTTTTTAAATAAAATGTAAAAATTAGATATGTTTTGTACGAGTTTCTGTCTTCTGCTGAATGCTAAAAAGATGATGCTTTAAACACCAAACGGTTGATGGTACCCATTCACTTCCATAGTATTTCTTCCTGTAGCACAGAAGTCAATGGGTGCCGGTCACGAAACGCACCTGAAGCACAGATCAGGGTTATTAACAGAAATTCATTAATTAGATGATGTGCAATCAATTTGGACGGAGAATAAACATCACTATTATTGTGATAAATGAGAAAAGCATTGAATAGATATTACAGAAAGAATTTTTACAAATAAATTTTTATATTAACCTTTGCATAAATAATACAAATTATAATATTGAAATGATACTTTAAATATGAAACTGTGCCAGTAGGTGGCCGCGAGTGAGTCATTAAATCACTCAGAAATTATTCCGTAATGAAGGAGTCACTGAATCACTGACTGATTCGTTCAAAGCTGTAGATTCATTCAGTAATGAATCACCGCTGTGTCTTTCTCAGCTGTGAAACAGTGCTGCTGGTGTGAAATTGCTAAACTAAACCATACTTTGGGAGTTCGTAGCGGGTTCGCGAATCATTTGAGTCAGTTCGGGAGTTCGTAGCAGGATCGCGAATCATTTGAGTCATTTCGAGAGTTCGTAGCGGGTTCGCGAATCATTTGAGTCATTTCGAGAGTTCGTAGCGGGATCGCGAATCATTTGAGTCATTTCGAGAGTTCGTAGCGGGATCGCGAATCATTTGAGTCATTTCGAGAGTTCGTAGCGGGATCGCGAATCATTTGAGTCATTTCGAGAGTTCGTAGCGGTTAGGGAACATCCAGGTGGACACACACACACACACACACACACACACACGGTGTCCAAACAACATCAAGGTCTTTATAAACTGTTACAGCACTTACTCAGATTGACAAGATTGCAGTTTTTGAAGTTTAGGAATTAGTTTTATTAATTTTTTTTAATGTTTACGTCAGTTTTAATAATTTTAGCATTTCAACTTTTTTGAAAAAAAAAGAATCTTTAATTCAATTACAGAAAACTGTTTTTAGTAGTTTCAGTCTTAGTTAACAACAATGACACATAGTTGGTTGCTTTGGGAATGAATTATTAGTTAGGAATAAAAGTTTAACTGTGTGTGCTTATTTTACATATTTATTTTTTTAAATAAAATGTAAAAATTAGATATGTTTTGTACGAGTTTCTGTCTTCTGCTGAATGCTAAAAAGATGATGCTTTAAACACCAAACGGTTGATGGTACCCATTCACTTCCATAGTATTTCTTCCTGTAGCACAGAAGTCAATGGGTGCCGTTCACGAAACGCACCTGAATCACAGATCAGGGTTATTAACAGAAATTCATTAATTAGATGATGTGCAATCAATTTGGACGGAGAATAAACATCACTATTATTGTGATAAATGAGAAAAGCATTGAATAGATATTACAGAAAGAATTTTTACAAATAAATTTTTATATTAACCTTTGCATAAATAATACAAATTATAATATTTAAATGATACTTTAAATATGAAACTGCGCCAGTAGGTGGCTGCGAGTCATTAAATCACTCAGAAATTATTCCGTAATGAAGGAGTCACTGAATCACTGACTGATTCGTTCAAAGCTGTAGATTCATTCAGTAATGAATCACCGCTGTGTCTTTCTCAGCTGTGAAACAGTGCTGCTGGAAGTTGCTAAACTAAACCATACTTTGGGAGTTCGTAGCGGGAGCGCGAATCATTTGAGTCATTTCGAGAGTTCGTAGCGGGAGCGCGAATCATTTGAGTCATTTCGAGAGTTCGTAGCGGGAGCGCGAATCATTTGAGTCATTTCGAGAGTTCGTAGCGGGATCGCGAATCATTTGAGTCATTTCGAGAGTTCGTAGCGGGAGCGCGAATCATTTGAATCATTTCGAGAGTTCGTAGCGGGAGCGCGAATCATTTGAGTCATTTCGAGAGTTCGTAGCGGGATCGCGAATCATTTGAGTCAATTCGAGAGTTCGTAGCAGGATCGCGAATCATTTGAGTCATTTCGAGAGTTCATAGCGGTTAGGGAACATCCAGGTGGACACACACACACACACACACACACACACACGGTGTCCAAACAACATCAAGGTCTTTATAAACTGTTACAGCACTTACTCAGATTGACAAGATTGCGGTTTGAAGTTTAGGAATTAGTTTTATTAATTTTTTTTAATGTTTATGTCAGTTTTAATAATTTTAGCATTTCAACTTTTTTGAAAAAAAAAGAAGCTTTAATTCAATTACAGAAAACTGTTTTTAGTAGTTTCAGTCTTAGTTAACAACAATGACACATAGTTGGTTGCTTTGGGAATTAATTACTAGTTAGGAATAAAAGTTTAACTGTGTGTGCTTATTTTACATATTTATTTTTTTAAATAAAATGTAAAAACTATATATGTTTTGTACGAGTTTCTGTCTTCTGCTGAATGCTAAAAAGATGATGCTTTAAACACCAAACGGTTGATGGTACCCATTCACTTCCATAGTATTTCTTCTTGTAGCAAAGAAGTCAATGGGTGCCGTCAACGGTTCGCTCTCAAAAAAACATCTTCTTTAGTGTTCAACAGAAAAAAAAATACTTGTTCAGGCTGAGGAAGAGTAAACGATCGCATGATTTGATTGTTTGATTCCTCTCACACAAACAATACAGTTATATGAGTGTTAATCTGAACTGTGTTTGAATATGAAGCACTTTGTGTGTGAAGACATTTGTCAATCAACCAATCAGCTGTCACTCGATTTCAGAGCCGCTAACTAGAATAAGATCACAGCTACTTTTAATTTCAGTATAAATATGGAGTTGAACACAAGGCTTGATGAACTAATACTTTGATAAAGATAAAGCATATTTATAATCATCAAGGCTCCTGCAGACGTATGTTTTAGGAAGATTGTCCAGGGTTTATTTTTTACTCTTTTCTTTTACCTGCCACCGTTCGACTCGGACACAAACACAAGATATTTTAATTTGATGAAGGTCATTGTGTTCTTCTTCAAAATATATTCTCTTAATAGTTCATTCTATTCCTCGCCCCTTTGGCAGATATCTTTGCTTGTGTTAAGAGAATGAATGTTATTCTGCAGTGTCTGGCTCACTCCACTCTCGGATAGTTCTGCCGTCTTTGCTGATCTCCATCCGAACACAGCGTTGACCTTCTTCACCAGCTCCTGACCGCCATCTCTGATCCTGCGATCTTATTGTGATAAATGAGAAAAGCATTGAATAGATATTACAGAAAGAATTTTTACAAATAAATTTTTATATTACCCTTTGCATAAATAATACAAATTATAATATTTAAATGATACTTTAAATATGAAACTGCGCCAGTAGGTGGCTGCGAGTCATTAAATCACTCAGAAATTATTCCGTAATGAAGGAGTCACTGAATCACTGACTGATTCGTTCAAAGCTGTAGATTCATTCAGTAATGAATCACCGCTGTGTCTTTCTCAGCTGTGAAACAGTGCTGCTGGAAGTTGCTAAACTAAACCATACTTTGGGAGTTCGTAGCGGGTTCGCGAATCATTTGAGTCAGTTCGAGAGTTCGTAGCGGGAGCGCGAATCATTTGAGTCATTTCGAGAGTTCGTAGCGGGAGCGCGAATCATTTGAGTCATTTCGAGAGTTCGTAGCGGGATCGCGAATCATTTGAGTCATTTCGAGAGTTCGTAGCGGGAGCGCGAATCATTTGAGTCATTTCGAGAGTTCGTAGCGGGAGCGCGAATCATTTGAGTCATTTCGAGAGTTCGTAGCGGGATCGCGAATCATTTGAGTCATTTCGAGAGTTCGTAGCGGGAGCGCGAATCATTTGAGTCATTTCGAGAGTTCAAAGCGGGATCTCGAATCATTTGAGTCAGTTCGTGAGTTCGTAGCGGGATCGCGAATCATTTGAGTCATTTCGAGAGTTCGTAGCGGGTTCGCGAATCATTTGAGTCATTTCGAGAGTTCGTAGCGGGATCGCGAATCATTTGAGTCATTTCGAGAGTTCGTAGCGGGATCGCGAATCATTTGAGTCATTTCGAGAGTTCGTAGCGGTTAGGGAACATCCAGGTGGACACACACACACACACACACACACACACACACACACACACACACACACACACACACGGTGTCCAAACAACATCAAGGTCTTTATAAACTGTTACAGCACTTACTCCGATTGACAAGATTGCAGTTTGAAGTTTAGGAATTAGTTTTATTAATTTTTTTTAATGTTTATGTCAGTTTTAATAATTTTAGCATTTCAACTTTTTTGAAAAAAAAAAGAAGCTTTAATTCAATTACAGAAAACTGTTTTTAGTAGTTTCAGTCTTAGTTAACAACAATGACACATAGTTGGTTGCTTTGGGAATTAATTATTAGTTAGGAATAAAAGTTTAACTGTGTGTGCTTATTTTACATATTTATTTTTTTAAATAAAATGTAAAAATTAGATATGTTTTGTACGAGTTTCTGTCTTCTGCTGAATGCTAAAAAGATGATGCTTTAAACACCAAACGGTTGATGGTACCCATTCACTTCCATAGTATTTCTTCCTGTAGCACAGAAGTCAATGGGTGCCGTTCATGAAACGCACCTGAAGCACAGATCAGGGTTATTAGCAGAAATTCATTAATTAGATGATGTGCAATCAATTTGGACGGAGAATAAACATCACTATTATTGTGATAAATGAGAAAAGCATTGAATAGATATTACAGAAAGAATTTTTACAAATAAATTTTTATATTAACCTTTGCATAAATAATACAAATTATAATATTGAAATGATACTTTAAATATGAAACTGTGCCAGTAGGTGGCCGCGAGTGAGTCATTAAATCACTCAGAAATTATTCCGTAATGAAGGAGTCACTGAATCACTGACTGATTCGTTCAAAGCTGTAGATTCATTCAGTAATGAATGACCGCTGTGTCTTTCTCAGCTGTGAAACAGTGCTGCTGGTGTGAAATTGCTAAACTAAACCATACTTTGGGAGTTCGTAGCGGGTTCGCGAATCATTTGAGTCAGTTCGGGAGTTCGTAGCAGGATCGCGAATCATTTGAGTCATTTCGAGAGTTCGTAGCGGGTTCGCGAATCATTTGAGTCATTTCGAGAGTTCGTAGCGGGATCGCAAATCATTTGAGTCATTTCGAGAGTTCGTAGCGGGATCGCGAATCATTTGAGTCATTTCGAGAGTTCGTAGCGGGATCGCGAATCATTTGAGTCATTTCGAGAGTTCGTAGCGGTTAGGGAACATCCAGGTGGACACACACACACACACACACACACACACACACACACACACACACACACACGGTGTCCAAACAACATCAAGGTCTTTATAAACTGTTACAGCACTTACTCCGATTGACAAGATTGCAGTTTGAAGTTTAGGAATTAGTTTTATTAATTTTTTTTAATGTTTATGTCAGTTTTAATAATTTTAGCATTTCAACTTTTTTGAAAAAAAAAAGAAGCTTTAATTCAATTACAGAAAACTGTTTTTAGTAGTTTCAGTCTTAGTTAACAACAATGACACATAGTTGGTTGCTTTGGGAATTAATTATTAGTTAGGAATAAAAGTTTAACTGTGTGTGCTTATTTTACATATTTATTTTTTTAAATAAAATGTAAAAACTATATATGTTTTGTACGAGTTTCTGTCTTCTGCTGAATGCTAAAAAGATGATGCTTTAAACACCAAACGGTTGATGGTACCCATTCACTTCCATAGTAAGTCAATGGGTGCCGTCAACGGTTCGCTCTCAAAAAAACATCTTCTTTAGTGTTCAACAGAAAAAAAAATACTTGTTCAGGCTGAGGAAGAGTAAACGATCGCATGATTTGATTGTTTGATTCCTCTCACACAAACAATACAGTTATATGAGTGTTAATCTGAACTGTGTTTGAATATGAAGCACTTTGTGTGTGAAGACATTTGTCAATCAACCAATCAGCTGTCACTCGATTTCAGAGCCGCTAACTAGAATAAGATCACAGCTACTTTTAATTTCAGTATAAATATGGAGTTGAACACAAGGCTTGATGAACTAATACTTTGATAAAGATAAAGCATATTTATAATCATCAAGGCTCCTGCAGACGTATGTTTTAGGAAGATTGTCCAGGGTTTATTTTTTACTCTTTTCTTTTACCTGCCACCGTTCGACTCGGACACAAACACAAGATATTTTAATTTGATGAAGGTCATGGTGTTCTTCTTCAAAATATATTCTCTTAATAGTTCATTCTATTCCTCACCCCTTTGGCAGATATCTTTGCTTGTGTTAAGAGAATGAATGTTATTCTGCAGTGTCTGGCTCACTCCAATCTCGGATAGTTCTGCCGTCTTTGCTGATCTCCATCCGAACACAGCGTTGACCTTCTTCACCAGCTCCTGACCGCCATCTCTGATCCTGCATGCGATCTCAGAGATGTGTGTGTGTGTGTGTGTGTGTGTGCAGACCTGCGGAGACCCGGCTGACACACACATCCATCTGCAGATCTATATACGCTCCAGACAGCACCACGTCTCCGCTCTCCTTCACCTAGAGCCAGAACAGATCAGCGCTAAACACACACTGAAGGACTAAACACACACACCGAACGCTTCGTCACCTTGCACTGGATGTGAATCCTGTTCCATTCCTTCCACATCTCCGTCTGCAGAGATTGTCCCGGATACACCGGCTTCACGAAACGCACATGAAGCACAGATCAGGGTTATTAACAGAAATTCATTAATTAGATGATGTGCAATCAATTTGGACGGAGAATAAACATCACTATTATTGTGATAAATGAGAAAAGCATTGAATAGACATTACAGAAAGAATTTTTACAAATACATTTTTATATTAACCTTTGCATAAATAATACAAATTATAAATAATATTGAAATTATACTTTAAATATGAAACTGCGCCAGTAGGTGGCCACGAGTGAGTCATTAAATCACTCAGAAATTATTCTGTAATGAAGGAGTCACTGAATCACTGACTGATTCGTTCAAAGCTGTAGATTAATTCAGTAATGAATCACCGCTGTGTGTTTCTCAGCTGTGAAACAGTGCTGCTGGTGTGAAATTGCTAAACTAAACCATACTTTGGGAGTTCGTAGCGGGTTCGCCAATCATTTGAGTCAGTTCGGGAGTTCAAAGCGGGATCGCGAATCATTTGAGTCATTTCGAGAGTTCGTAGCGGGATCGCGAATCATTTGAGTCAGTTGGAGAGTTTGTAGCGGGATCGCGAATCATTTGAGTCATTTCGAGAGTTCGTAGCAGGATCGCGAATCATTTGAGTCATTTCGAGAGTTCGTAGCGGGATCGCGAATCATTTGAGTCATTTCGAGAGTTCGTAGCGGGAGCGCGAATCATTTGAGTCATTTCGAGAGTTCGTAGCGGGATCGCGAATCATTTGAGTCATTTCGAGAGTTCGTAGCGGGAGCGCGAATCATTTGAATCATTTCGAGAGTTCGTAGCGGGAGCGCGAATCATTTGAGTCAATTCGAGAGTTCGTAGCAGGATCGCGAATCATTTGAGTCATTTCGAGAGTTCATAGCGGTTAGGGAACATCCAGGTGGACACACACACACACACACACACACACACACACACACGGTGTCCAAACAACATCAAGGTCTTTATAAACTGTTACAGCACTTACTCAGATTGACAAGATTGCGGTTTGAAGTTTAGGAATTAGTTTTATTAATTTTTTTTTAATGTTTATGACAGTTTTAATAATTTTAGCATTTCAACTTTTTTGAAAAAAAAAAAGCTTTAATTCAATTACAGAAAACTGTTTTTAGTAGTTTCAGTCTTAGTTAACAACAATGACACATAGTTGGTTGCTTTGGGAATGAATTACTAGTTAGGAATAAAAGTTTAACTGTGTGTGCTTATTTTACATATTTATTTTTTTAAATAAAATGTAAAAATTATAAATGTTTTGTACGAGTTTCTGTCTTCTGCTGAATGCTAAAAAGATGATGCTTTAAACACCAAACAGTTGATGGTACCCATTCACTTCCATAGTATTTCTTCCTGTAGCACAGAAGTCAATGGGTGCCGTTCACGAAACGCACCTGAAGCACAGATCAGGGTTATTAACAGAAATTCATTAATTAGATGAGGTGCAATCAATTTGGACGGAGAATAAACATCACTATTATTGTGATAAATGAGAAAAGCATTGAATAGACATTACAGAAAGAATTTTTATAAATAAATTTTTATATTAACCTTTACATAAATAATACAAATTATAAATAATATTGAAATGATACTTTAAATATGAAACTACGCAGGTAGGTGGCCGCGAGTGAGTCATTAAATCACTCAGAAATTATTCCGTGATGAAGGAGTCACTGAATCACTGACTGATTCGTTCAAAGCTGTAGATTCATTCAGTAATGAATCACCGCTGTGTCTTTCTCAGCTGTGAAACAGTGCTGCTGGTGTGAAATTGCTAAACTAAACCATACTTTGGGAGTTCGTAGCGGGTTCGCGAATCATTTGAGTCAGTTCGGGAGTTCAAAGCGGGATCGCGAATCATTTGAGTCAGTTCGGGAGTTCAAAGCGGGATCTCGAATCATTTGAGTCAGTTCGTGAGTTCGTAGCGGGATCGCGAATCATTTGAGTCATTTCGAGAGTTCGTAGCGGGTTCGCGAATCATTTGAGTCATTTCGAGAGTTCGTAGCGGGTTCGCGAATCATTTGAGTCATTTCGAGAGTTCGTAGCGGGATCGCGAATCATTTGAGTCATTTCGAGAGTTCGTAGCGGGATCGCGAATCATTTGAGTCATTTCGAGAGTTCGTAGCGGTTAGGGAACATCCAGGTGGACACACACACACACACACACACACACACACACACACACACACACACACACACACACACGGTGTCCAAACAACATCAAGGTCTTTATAAACTGTTACAGCACTTACTCAGATTGACAAGATTGCAGTTTGAAGTTTAGGAATTAGTTTTATTTTTTTTTTTTAATGTTTATGTCAGTTTTAATAATTTTAGCATTTCAACTTTTTTGAAAAAAAAAAGAAGCTTTAATTCAATTACAGAAAACTGTTTTTAGTAGTTTCAGTCTTAGTTAACAACAATGACACATAGTTGGTTGCTTTGGGAATTAATTATTAGTTAGGAATAAAAGTTTAACTGTGTATGCTTATTTTACATATTTATTTTTTTAAATAAAATGTAAAAATTAGATATGTTTTGTACGAGTTTCTGTCTTCTGCTGAATGCTAAAAAGATGATGCTTTAAACACCAAACGGTTGATGGTACCCATTCACTTCCATAGTATTTCTTCCTGTAGCACAGAAGTCAATGGGTGCCGTTCACGAAACGCACCTGAAGCACAGATCAGGGTTATTAACAGAAATTCATTAATTAGATGATGTGCAATCAATTTGGACGGAGAATAAACATCACTATTATTGTGATAAATGAGAAAAGCATTGAATAGATATTACAGAAAGAATTTTTACAAATAAATTTTTATATTAACCTTTGCATAAATAATACAAATTATAATATTGAAATGATACTTTAAATATGAAACTGTGCCAGTAGGTGGCCGCGAGTGAGTCATTAAATCACTCAGAAATTATTCCGTAATGAAGGAGTCACTGAATCACTGACTGATTCGTTCAAAGCTGTAGATTCATTCAGTAATGAATCACCGCTGTGTCTTTCTCAGCTGTGAAACAGTGCTGCTGGTGTGAAATTGCTAAACTAAACCATACTTTGGGAGTTCGTAGCGGGTTCGCGAATCATTTGAGTCAGTTCGGGAGTTCGTAGCAGGATCGCGAATCATTTGAGTCATTTCGAGAGTTCGTAGCGGGTTCGCGAATCATTTGAGTCATTTCGAGAGTTCGTAGCGGGATCGCGAATCATTTGAGTCATTTCGAGAGTTCGTAGCGGGATCGCGAATCATTTGAGTCATTTCGAGAGTTCGTAGCGGGATCGCGAATCATTTGAGTCATTTCGAGAGTTCGTAGCGGTTAGGGAACATCCAGGTGGACACACACACACACACACACACACACACACGGTGTCCAAACAACATCAAGGTCTTTATAAACTGTTACAGCACTTACTCAGATTGACAAGATTGCAGTTTTTGAAGTTTAGGAATTAGTTTTATTAATTTTTTTTAATGTTTACGTCAGTTTTAATAATTTTAGCATTTCAACTTTTTTGAAAAAAAAAGAATCTTTAATTCAATTACAGAAAACTGTTTTTAGTAGTTTCAGTCTTAGTTAACAACAATGACACATAGTTGGTTGCTTTGGGAATGAATTATTAGTTAGGAATAAAAGTTTAACTGTGTGTGCTTATTTTACATATTTATTTTTTTAAATAAAATGTAAAAATTAGATATGTTTTGTACGAGTTTCTGTCTTCTGCTGAATGCTAAAAAGATGATGCTTTAAACACCAAACGGTTGATGGTACCCATTCACTTCCATAGTATTTCTTCCTGTAGCACAGAAGTCAATGGGTGCCGTTCACGAAACGCACCTGAATCACAGATCAGGGTTATTAACAGAAATTCATTAATTAGATGATGTGCAATCAATTTGGACGGAGAATAAACATCACTATTATTGTGATAAATGAGAAAAGCATTGAATAGATATTACAGAAAGAATTTTTACAAATAAATTTTTATATTAACCTTTGCATAAATAATACAAATTATAATATTTAAATGATACTTTAAATATGAAACTGCGCCAGTAGGTGGCTGCGAGTCATTAAATCACTCAGAAATTATTCCGTAATGAAGGAGTCACTGAATCACTGACTGATTCGTTCAAAGCTGTAGATTCATTCAGTAATGAATCACCGCTGTGTCTTTCTCAGCTGTGAAACAGTGCTGCTGGAAGTTGCTAAACTAAACCATACTTTGGGAGTTCGTAGCGGGAGCGCGAATCATTTGAGTCATTTCGAGAGTTCGTAGCGGGAGCGCGAATCATTTGAGTCATTTCGAGAGTTCGTAGCGGGAGCGCGAATCATTTGAGTCATTTCGAGAGTTCGTAGCGGGATCGCGAATCATTTGAGTCATTTCGAGAGTTCGTAGCGGGAGCGCGAATCATTTGAATCATTTCGAGAGTTCGTAGCGGGAGCGCGAATCATTTGAGTCATTTCGAGAGTTCGTAGCGGGATCGCGAATCATTTGAGTCAATTCGAGAGTTCGTAGCAGGATCGCGAATCATTTGAGTCATTTCGAGAGTTCATAGCGGTTAGGGAACATCCAGGTGGACACACACACACACACACACACACACACACACACACGGTGTCCAAACAACATCAAGGTCTTTATAAACTGTTACAGCACTTACTCAGATTGACAAGATTGCGGTTTGAAGTTTAGGAATTAGTTTTATTAATTTTTTTTAATGTTTATGTCAGTTTTAATAATTTTAGCATTTCAACTTTTTTGAAAAAAAAAGAAGCTTTAATTCAATTACAGAAAACTGTTTTTAGTAGTTTCAGTCTTAGTTAACAACAATGACACATAGTTGGTTGCTTTGGGAATTAATTACTAGTTAGGAATAAAAGTTTAACTGTGTGTGCTTATTTTACATATTTATTTTTTTAAATAAAATGTAAAAACTATATATGTTTTGTACGAGTTTCTGTCTTCTGCTGAATGCTAAAAAGATGATGCTTTAAACACCAAACGGTTGATGGTACCCATTCACTTCCATAGTATTTCTTCTTGTAGCAAAGAAGTCAATGGGTGCCGTCAACGGTTCGCTCTCAAAAAAACATCTTCTTTAGTGTTCAACAGAAAAAAAAATACTTGTTCAGGCTGAGGAAGAGTAAACGATCGCATGATTTGATTGTTTGATTCCTCTCACACAAACAATACAGTTATATGAGTGTTAATCTGAACTGTGTTTGAATATGAAGCACTTTGTGTGTGAAGACATTTGTCAATCAACCAATCAGCTGTCACTCGATTTCAGAGCCGCTAACTAGAATAAGATCACAGCTACTTTTAATTTCAGTATAAATATGGAGTTGAACACAAGGCTTGATGAACTAATACTTTGATAAAGATAAAGCATATTTATAATCATCAAGGCTCCTGCAGACGTATGTTTTAGGAAGATTGTCCAGGGTTTATTTTTTACTCTTTTCTTTTACCTGCCACCGTTCGACTCGGACACAAACACAAGATATTTTAATTTGATGAAGGTCATTGTGTTCTTCTTCAAAATATATTCTCTTAATAGTTCATTCTATTCCTCGCCCCTTTGGCAGATATCTTTGCTTGTGTTAAGAGAATGAATGTTATTCTGCAGTGTCTGGCTCACTCCACTCTCGGATAGTTCTGCCGTCTTTGCTGATCTCCATCCGAACACAGCGTTGACCTTCTTCACCAGCTCCTGACCGCCATCTCTGATCCTGCGATCTTATTGTGATAAATGAGAAAAGCATTGAATAGATATTACAGAAAGAATTTTTACAAATAAATTTTTATATTACCCTTTGCATAAATAATACAAATTATAATATTTAAATGATACTTTAAATATGAAACTGCGCCAGTAGGTGGCTGCGAGTCATTAAATCACTCAGAAATTATTCCGTAATGAAGGAGTCACTGAATCACTGACTGATTCGTTCAAAGCTGTAGATTCATTCAGTAATGAATCACCGCTGTGTCTTTCTCAGCTGTGAAACAGTGCTGCTGGAAGTTGCTAAACTAAACCATACTTTGGGAGTTCGTAGCGGGTTCGCGAATCATTTGAGTCAGTTCGAGAGTTCGTAGCGGGAGCGCGAATCATTTGAGTCATTTCGAGAGTTCGTAGCGGGAGCGCGAATCATTTGAGTCATTTCGAGAGTTCGTAGCGGGATCGCGAATCATTTGAGTCATTTCGAGAGTTCGTAGCGGGAGCGCGAATCATTTGAGTCATTTCGAGAGTTCGTAGCGGGAGCGCGAATCATTTGAGTCATTTCGAGAGTTCGTAGCGGGATCGCGAATCATTTGAGTCATTTCGAGAGTTCGTAGCGGGAGCGCGAATCATTTGAGTCATTTCGAGAGTTCAAAGCGGGATCTCGAATCATTTGAGTCAGTTCGTGAGTTCGTAGCGGGATCGCGAATCATTTGAGTCATTTCGAGAGTTCGTAGCGGGTTCGCGAATCATTTGAGTCATTTCGAGAGTTCGTAGCGGGATCGCGAATCATTTGAGTCATTTCGAGAGTTCGTAGCGGGATCGCGAATCATTTGAGTCATTTCGAGAGTTCGTAGCGGTTAGGGAACATCCAGGTGGACACACACACACACACACACACACACACACACACACACGGTGTCCAAACAACATCAAGGTCTTTATAAACTGTTACAGCACTTACTCAGATTGACAAGATTGCAGTTTTTGAAGTTTAGGAATTAGTTTTATTAATTTTTTTTAATGTTTACGTCAGTTTTAATAATTTTAGCATTTCAACTTTTTTGAAAAAAAAAGAAGCTTTAATTCAATTACAGAAAACTGTTTTTAGTAGTTTCAGTCTTAGTTAACAACAATGACACATAGTTGGTTGCTTTGGGAATGAATTATTAGTTAGGAATAAAAGTTTAACTGTGTGTGCTTATTTTACATATTTATTTTTTTAAATAAAATGTAAAAATTAGATATGTTTTGTACGAGTTTCTGTCTTCTGCTGAATGCTAAAAAGATGATGCTTTAAACACCAAACGGTTGATGGTACCCATTCACTTCCATAGTATTTCTTCCTGTAGCACAGAAGTCAATGGGTGCCGTTCACGAAACGCACCTGAAGCACAGATCAGGGTTATTAACAGAAATTCATTAATTAGATGATGTGCAATCAATTTGGACGGAGAATAAACATCACTATTATTGTGATAAATGAGAAAAGCATTGAATAGATATTACAGAAAGAATTTTTACAAATAAATTTTTATATTAACCTTTGCATAAATAATACAAATTATAATATTTAAATGATACTTTAAATATGAAACTGCGCCAGTAGGTGGCTGCGAGTCATTAAATCACTCAGAAATTATTCCGTAATGAAGGAGTCACTGAATCACTGACTGATTCGTTCAAAGCTGTAGATTCATTCAGTAATGAATCACCGCTGTGTGGTTCTCAGCTGTGAAACAGTGCTGCTGGTGTGAAATTGCTAAACTAAACCATACTTTGGGAGTTCGTAGCGGGTTCTCGAATCATTTGAGTGAGTTCGTAGCGGGATCGCGAATCATTTGAGTCATTTCGAGAGTTCGTAGCGCGTTCGCGAATCATTTTAGTCATTTCGAGAGTTCGTAGCGGGATCGCGAATCATTTGAGTCATTTCGAGAGTTCGTAGCGGGATCGCGAATCATTTGAGTCATTTCGAGAGTTCGTAGCGGGATCGCGAATCATTTGAGTCATTTCGAGAGTTCGTAGCGGGATCGCGAATCATTTGAGTCATTTCGAGAGTTCGTAGCGGTTAGGGAACATCCAGGTGGACACACACACACACACGCACACACACACACACACACACACACACACACGGTGTCCAAACAACATCAAGGTCTTTATAAACTGTTACAGCACTTACTCCGATTGACAAGATTGCAGTTTGAAGTTTAGGAATTAGTTTTATTAATTTTTTTTTTATGTTTATGTCAGTTTTAATAATTTTAGCATTTCAACTTTTTTGAAAAAAAAAAGAAGCTTTAATTCAATTACAGAAAACTGTTTTTAGTAGTTTCAGTCTTAGTTAACAACAATGACACATAGTTGGTTGCTTTGGGAATTAATTATTAGTTAGGAATAAAAGTTTAACTGTGTGTGCTTATTTTACATATTTATTTTTTTAAATAAAATGTAAAAACTATATATGTTTTGTACGAGTTTCTGTCTTCTGCTGAATGCTAAAAAGATGATGCTTTAAACACCAAACGGTTGATTGTACCCATTCACTTCCATAGTAAGTCAATGGGTGCCGTCAACGGTTCGCTCTCAAAAAAACATCTTCTTTAGTGTTCAACAGAAAAAAAAATACTTGTTCAGGCTGAGGAAGAGTAAACGATCGCATGATTTGATTGTTTGATTCCTCTCACACAAACAATACAGTTATATGAGTGTTAATCTGAACTGTGTTTGAATATGAAGCACTTTGTGTGTGAAGACATTTGTCAATCAACCAATCAGCTGTCACTCGATTTCAGAGCCGCTAACTAGAATAAGATCACAGCTACTTTTAATTTCAGTATAAATATGGAGTTGAACACAAGGCTTGATGAACTAATACTTTGATAAAGATAAAGCATATTTATAATCATCAAGGCTCCTGCAGACGTATGTTTTAGGAAGATTGTCCAGGGTTTATTTTTTACTCTTTTCTTTTACCTGCCACCGTTCGACTCGGACACAAACACAAGATATTTTAATTTGATGAAGGTCATGGTGTTCTTCTTCAAAATATATTCTCTTAATAGTTCATTCTATTCCTCACCCCTTTGGCAGATATCTTTGCTTGTGTTAAGAGAATGAATGTTATTCTGCAGTGTCTGGCTCACTCCACTCTCGGATAGTTCTGCCGTCTTTGCTGATCTCCATCCGAACACAGCGTTGACCTTCTTCACCAGCTCCTGACCGCCATCTCTGATCCTGCATGCGATCTCAGAGATGTGTGTGTGTGTGTGTGTGTGTGCAGACCTGCGGAGACCCGGCTCTGACACACACATCCATCTGCAGATCTATATACGCTCCAGACAGCACCACGTCTCCGCTCTCCTTCACCTAGAGCCAGAACAGATCAGCGCTAAACACACACTGAAGGACTAAACACACACACCGAACGCTTCGTCACCTTGCACTGGATGTGAATCCTGTTCCCTTCCTTCCACATCTCCGTCTGCAGAGATTGTCCCGGATACACCGGCTTCACGAAACGCACATGAAGCACAGATCAGGGTTATTAACAGAAATTCATTAATTAGATGATGTGCAATCAATTTGGACGGAGAATAAACATCACTATTATTGTGATAAATGAGAAAAGCATTGAATAGACATTACAGAAAGAATTTTTACAAATACATTTTTATATTAACCTTTGCATAAATAATACAAATTATAAATAATATTGAAATTATACTTTAAATATGAAACTGCGCCAGTAGGTGGCCGCGAGTGAGTCATTAAATCACTCAGAAATTATTCTGTAATGAAGGAGTCACTGAATCACTGACTGATTCGTTCAAAGCTGTAGATTAATTCAGTAATGAATCACCGCTGTGTGTTTCTCAGCTGTGAAACAGTGCTGCTGGTGTGAAATTGCTAAACTAAACCATACTTTGGGAGTTCGTAGCGGGTTCGCCAATCATTTGAGTCAGTTCGGGAGTTCAAAGCGGGATCGCGAATCATTTGAGTCATTTCGAGAGTTCGTAGCGGGATCGCGAATCATTTGAGTCAGTTGGAGAGTTTGTAGCGGGATCGCGAATCATTTGAGTCATTTCGAGAGTTCGTAGCAGGATCGCGAATCATTTGAGTCATTTCGAGAGTTCGTAGCGGGATCGCGAATCATTTGAGTCATTTCGAGAGTTCGTAGCGGGAGCGCGAATCATTTGAGTCATTTCGAGAGTTCGTAGCGGGATCGCGAATCATTTGAGTCATTTCGAGAGTTCGTAGCGGGAGCGCGAATCATTTGAGTCATTTCGAGAGTTCGTAGCGGGAGCGCGAATCATTTGAGTCATTTCGAGAGTTCGTAGCGGGAGCGCGAATCATTTGAGTCAATTCGAGAGTTCGTAGCAGGATCGCGAATCATTTGAGTCATTTCGAGAGTTCATAGCGGTTAGGGAACATCCAGGTGGACACACACACACACACACACACACACACACACACACACACGGTGTCCAAACAACATCAAGGTCTTTATAAACTGTTACAGCACTTACTCAGATTGACAAGATTGCGGTTTGAAGTTTAGGAATTAGTTTTATTAATTTTTTTTTTTAATGTTTATGTCAGTTTTAATAATTTTAGCATTTCAACTTTTTTGAAAAAAAAAAAAGCTTTAATTCAATTACAGAAAACTGTTTTTAGTAGTTTCAGTCTTAGTTAACAACAATGACACATAGTTGGTTGCTTTGGGAATGAATTACTAGTTAGGAATAAAAGTTTAACTGTGTGTGCTTATTTTACATATTTATTTTTTTAAATAAAATGTAAAAATTATAAATGTTTTGTACGAGTTTCTGTCTTCTGCTGAATGCTAAAAAGATGATGCTTTAAACACCAAACAGTTGATGGTACCCATTCACTTCCATAGTATTTCTTCCTGTAGCACAGAAGTCAATGGGTGCCGTTCACGAAACGCACCTGAAGCACAGATCAGGGTTATTAACAGAAATTCATTAATTAGATGATGTGCAATCAATTTGGACGGAGAATAAACATCACTATTATTGTGATAAATGAGAAAAGCATTGAATAGATATTACAGAAATAATTTTTACAAATAAATTTTTATATTAACCTTTGCATAAACAATACAAATTATAATATTGAAATGATACTTTAAATATGAAACTGCGCCAGTAGGTGGCCGTGAGTGAGTCATTAAATCACTCAGAAATTATTCCGTAATGAAGGAGTCACTGAATCACTGACTGATTCGTTCAAAGCTGTAGATTCATTCAGTAATGAATCACCGCTGTGTCTTTCTCAGCTGTGAAACAGTGCTGCTGGTGTGAAATTGCTAAACTAAACCATACTTTGGGAGTTCGTAGCGGGTTCGCGAATCATTTGAGTCAGTTCGGGAGTTCAAAGCGGGATCTCGAATCATTTGAGTCAGTTCGTGAGTTCGTAGCGGGATCGCGAATCATTTGAGTCATTTCGAGAGTTCGTAGCGGGTTCGCGAATCATTTGAGTCATTTCGAGAGTTCGTAGCGGGATCGCGAATCATTTGAGTCATTTCGAGAGTTCGTAGCGGGATCGCGAATCATTTGAGTCATTTCGAGAGTTCGTAGCGGTTAGGGAACATCCAGGTGGACACACACACACACACACACACACACACACACACACACACACACACACACACACGGTGTCCAAACAACATCAAGGTCTTTATAAACTGTTACAGCACTTACTCAGATTGACAAGATTGCAGTTTTTGAAGTTTAGGAATTAGTTTTATTAATTTTTTTTAATGTTTACGTCAGTTTTAATAATTTTAGCATTTCAACTTTTTTGAAAAAAAAAGAAGCTTTAATTCAATTACAGAAAACTGTTTTTAGTAGTTTCAGTCTTAGTTAACAACAATGACACATAGTTGGTTGCTTTGGGAATGAATTATTAGTTAGGAATAAAAGTTTAACTGTGTGTGCTTATTTTACATATTTATTTTTTTAAATAAAATGTAAAAATTAGATATGTTTTGTACGAGTTTCTGTCTTCTGCTGAATGCTAAAAAGATGATGCTTTAAACACCAAACGGTTGATGGTACCCATTCACTTCCATAGTATTTCTTCCTGTAGCACAGAAGTCAATGGGTGCCGTTCACGAAACGCACCTGAAGCACAGATCAGGGTTATTAACAGAAATTCATTAATTAGATGATGTGCAATCAATTTGGACGGAGAATAAACATCACTATTATTGTGATAAATGAGAAAAGCATTGAATAGATATTACAGAAAGAATTTTTACAAATAAATTTTTATATTAACCTTTGCATAAATAATACAAATTATAATATTTAAATGATACTTTAAATATGAAACTGCGCCAGTAGGTGGCTGCGAGTCATTAAATCACTCAGAAATTATTCCGTAATGAAGGAGTCACTGAATCACTGACTGATTCGTTCAAAGCTGTAGATTCATTCAGTAATGAATCACCGCTGTGTGGTTCTCAGCTGTGAAACAGTGCTGCTGGTGTGAAATTGCTAAACTAAACCATACTTTGGGAGTTCGTAGCGGGTTCGCGAATCATTTGAGTCAGTTCGGGAGTTCAAAGCGGGATCTCGAATCATTTGAGTGAGTTCGTAGCGGGATCGCGAATCATTTGAGTCATTTCGAGAGTTCGTAGCGCGTTCGCGAATCATTTTAGTCATTTCGAGAGTTCGTAGCGGGATCGCGAATCATTTGAGTCATTTCGAGAGTTCGTAGCGGGATCGCGAATCATTTGAGTCATTTCGAGAGTTCGTAGCGGGATCGCGAATCATTTGAGTCATTTCGAGAGTTCGTAGCGGGATCGCGAATCATTTGAGTCATTTCGAGAGTTCGTAGCGGTTAGGGAACATCCAGGTGGACACACACACACACACACACACACACACACACACACACACACACGGTGTCCAAACAACATCAAGGTCTTTATAAACTGTTACAGCACTTACTCCGATTGACAAGATTGCAGTTTGAAGTTTAGGAATTAGTTTTATTAATTTTTTTTTTATGTTTATGTCAGTTTTAATAATTTTAGCATTTCAACTTTTTTGAAAAAAAAAAGAAGCTTTAATTCAATTACAGAAAACTGTTTTTAGTAGTTTCAGTCTTAGTTAACAACAATGACACATAGTTGGTTGCTTTGGGAATTAATTATTAGTTAGGAATAAAAGTTTAATTGTGTGTGCTTATTTTACATATTTATTTTTTTAAATAAAATGTAAAAACTATATATGTTTTGTACGAGTTTCTGTCTTCTGCTGAATGCTAAAAAGATGATGCTTTAAACACCAAACGGTTGATGGTACCCATTCACTTCCATAGTAAGTCAATGCGTGCCGTCAACGGTTCGCTCTCAAAAAAACATCTTCTTTAGTGTTCAACAGAAAAAAAAATACTTGTTCAGGCTGAGGAAGAGTAAACGATCGCATGATTTGATTGTTTGATTCCTCTCACACAAACAATACAGTTATATGAGTGTTAATCTGAACTGTGTTTGAATATGAAGCACTTTGTGTGTGAAGACATTTGTCAATCAACCAATCAGCTGTCACTCGATTTCAGAGCCGCTAACTAGAATAAGATCACAGCTACTTTTAATTTCAGTATAAATATGGAGTTGAACACAAGGCTTGATGAACTAATACTTTGATAAAGATAAAGCATATTTATAATCATCAAGGCTCCTGCAGACGTATGTTTTAGGAAGATTGTCCAGGGTTTATTTTTTACTCTTTTCTTTTACCTGCCACCGTTCGACTCGGACACAAACACAAGATATTTTAATTTGATGAAGGTCATGGTGTTCTTCTTCAAAATATATTCTCTTAATAGTTCATTCTATTCCTCACCCCTTTGGCAGATATCTTTGCTTGTGTTAAGAGAATGAATGTTATTCTGCAGTGTCTGGCTCACTCCACTCTCGGATAGTTCTGCCGTCTTTGCTGATCTCCATCCGAACACAGCGTTGACCTTCTTCACCAGCTCCTGACCGCCATCTCTGATCCTGCATGCGATCTCAGAGATGTGTGTGTGTGTGTGTGTGTGTGTGCAGACCTGCGGAGACCCGGCTGACACACACATCCATCTGCAGATCTATATACGCTCCAGACAGCACCACGTCTCCGCTCTCCTTCACCTAGAGCCAGAACAGATCAGCGCTAAACACACACTGAAGGACTAAACACACACACCGAACGCTTCGTCACCTTGCACTGGATGTGAATCCTGTTCCCTTCCTTCCACATCTCCGTCTGCAGAGATTGTCCCGGATACACCGGCTTCACGAAACGCACATGAAGCACAGATCAGGGTTATTAACAGAAATTCATTAATTAGATGATGTGCAATCAATTTGGACGGAGAATAAACATCACTATTATTGTGATAAATGAGAAAAGCATTGAATAGACATTACAGAAAGAATTTTTACAAATACATTTTTATATTAACCTTTGCATAAATAATACAAATTATAAATAATATTGAAATTATACTTTAAATATGAAACTGCGCCAGTAGGTGGCCACGAGTGAGTCATTAAATCACTCAGAAATTATTCTGTAATGAAGGAGTCACTGAATCACTGACTGATTCGTTCAAAGCTGTAGATTAATTCAGTAATGAATCACCGATGTGTGTTTCTCAGCTGTGAAACAGTGCTGCTGGTGTGAAATTGCTAAACTAAACCATACTTTGGGAGTTCGTAGCGGGTTCGCCAATCATTTGAGTCAGTTCGGGAGTTCAAAGCGGGATCGCGAATCATTTGAGTCATTTCGAGAGTTCGTAGCGGGATCGCGAATCATTTGAGTCAGTTGGAGAGTTTGTAGCGGGATCGCGAATCATTTGAGTCATTTCGAGAGTTCGTAGCAGGATCGCGAATCATTTGAGTCATTTCGAGAGTTCGTAGCGGGAGCGCGAATCATTTGAGTCATTTCGAGAGTTCGTAGCGGGATCGCGAATCATTTGAGTCATTTCGAGAGTTCGTAGCGGGAGTGCGAATCATTTGAATCATTTCGAGAGTTCGTAGCGGGAGCGCGAATCATTTGAGTCATTTCGAGAGTTCGTAGCGGGAGCGCGAATCATTTGAGTCAATTCGAGAGTTCGTAGCAGGATCGCGAATCATTTGAGTCATTTCGAGAGTTCATAGCGGTTAGGGAACATCCAGGTGGACACACACACACACACACACACACACACACACACACACACACACACACACACACACACACACGGTGTCCAAACAACATCAAGGTCTTTATAAACTGTTACAGCACTTACTCAGATTGACAAGATTGCGGTTTGAAGTTTAGGAATTAGTTTTATTAATTTTTTTTAATGTTTATGTCAGTTTTAATAATTTTAGCATTTCAACTTTTTTGAAAAAAAAAGAAGCTTTAATTCAATTACAGAAAACTGTTTTTAGTAGTTTCAGTCTTAGTTAACAACAATGACACATAGTTGGTTGCTTTGGGAATTAATTACTAGTTAGGAATAAAAGTTTAACTGTGTGTGCTTATTTTACATATTTATTTTTTAAAATAAAATGTAAAAACTATATATGTTTTGTACGAGTTTCTGTCTTCTGCTGAATGCTAAAAAGATGATGCTTTAAACACCAAACGGTTGATGGTACCCATTCACTTCCATAGTATTTCTTCCTGTAGCAAAGAAGTCAATGGGTGCCGTCAACGGTTCGCTCTCAAAAAAACATCTTCTTTAGTGTTCAACAGAAAAAAAAATACTTGTTCAGGCTGAGGAAGAGTAAACGATCGCATGATTTGATTGTTTGATTCCTCTCACACAAACAATACAGTTATATGAGTGTTAATCTGAACTGTGTTTGAATATGAAGCACTTTGTGTGTGAAGACATTTGTCAATCAACCAATCAGCTGTCACTCGATTTCAGAGCCGCTAACTAGAATAAGATCACAGCTACTTTTAATTTCAGTATAAATATGGAGTTGAACACAAGGCTTGATGAACTAATACTTTGATAAAGATAAAGCATATTTATAATCATCAAGGCTCCTGCAGACGTATGTTTTAGGAAGATTGTCCAGGGTTTATTTTTTACTCTTTTCTTTTACCTGCCACCGTTCGACTCGGACACAAACACAAGATATTTTAATTTGATGAAGGTCATTGTGTTCTTCTTCAAAATATATTCTCTTAATAGTTCATTCTATTCCTCGCCCCTTTGGCAGATATCTTTGCTTGTGTTAAGAGAATGAATGTTATTCTGCAGTGTCTGGCTCACTCCACTCTCGGATAGTTCTGCCGTCTTTGCTGATCTCCATCCGAACACAGCGTTGACCTTCTTCACCAGCTCCTGACCGCCATCTCTGATCCTGCGATCTTATTGTGATAAATGAGAAAAGCATTGAATAGATATTACAGAAAGAATTTTTACAAATAAATTTTTATATTACCCTTTGCATAAATAATACAAATTATAATATTTAAATGATACTTTAAATATGAAACTGCGCCAGTAGGTGGCTGCGAGTCATTAAATCACTCAGAAATTATTCCGTAATGAAGGAGTCACTGAATCACTGACTGATTCGTTCAAAGCTGTAGATTCATTCAGTAATGAATCACCGCTGTGTCTTTCTCAGCTGTGAAACAGTGCTGCTGGAAGTTGCTAAACTAAACCATACTTTGGGAGTTCGTAGCGGGTTCGCGAATCATTTGAGTCAGTTCGAGAGTTCGTAGCGGGAGCGCGAATCATTTGAGTCATTTCGAGAGTTCGTAGCGGGAGCGCGAATCATTTGAGTCATTTCGAGAGTTCGTAGCGGGATCGCGAATCATTTGAGGCATTTCGAGAGTTCGTAGCGGGAGCGCGAATCATTTGAATCATTTCGAGAGTTCGTAGCGGGAGCGCGAATCATTTGAGTCATTTCGAGAGTTCGTAGCGGGAGCGCGAATCATTTGAGTCAATTCGAGAGTTCGTAGCAGGATCGCGAATCATTTGAGTCATTTCGAGAGTTCATAGCGGTTAGGGAACATCCAGGTGGACACACACACACACACACACACACACACGGTGTCCAAACAACATCAAGGTCTTTATAAACTGTTACAGCACTTACTCAGATTGACAAGATTGCGGTTTGAAGTTTAGGAATTAGTTTTATTAATTTTTTTTTAATGTTTATGTCAGTTTTAATAATTTTAGCATTTCAACTTTTTTGAAAAAAAAAAAAGCTTTAATTCAATTACAGAAAACTGTTTTTAGTAGTTTCAGTCTTAGTTAACAACAATGACACATAGTTGGTTGCTTTGGGAATTAATTACTAGTTAGGAATAAAAGTTTAACTGTGTGTGCTTATTTTACATATTTATTTTTTTAAATAAAATGTAAAAATTATAAATGTTTTGTACGAGTTTCTGTCTTCTGCTGAATGCTAAAAAGATGATGCTTTAAACACCAAACAGTTGATGGTACCCATTCACTTCCATAGTATTTCTTCCTGTAGCACAGAAGTCAATGGGTGCCGTTCACGAAACGCACCTGAAGCACAGATCAGGGTTATTAACAGAAATTCATTAATTAGATGATGTGCAATCAATTTGGACGGAGAATAAACATCACTATTATTGTGATAAATGAGAAAAGCATTGAATAGATATTACAGAAAGAATTTTTACAAATAAATTTTTATATTAACCTTTGCATAAACAATACAAATTATAATATTGAAATGATACTTTAAATATGAAACTGCGCCAGTAGGTGGCCGTGAGTGAGTCATTAAATCACTCAGAAATTATTCCGTAATGAAGGAGTCACTGAATCACTGACTGATTCGTTCAAAGCTGTAGATTCATTCAGTAATGAATCACCGCTGTGTCTTTCTCAGCTGTGAAACAGTGCTGCTGGTGTGAAATTGCTAAACTAAACCATACTTTGGGAGTTCGTAGCGGGTTCGCGAATCATTTGAGTCAGTTCGGGAGTTCAAAGCGGGATCTCGAATCATTTGAGTGAGTTCGTAGCGGGATCGCGAATCATTTGAGTCATTTCGAGAGTTCGTAGCGCGTTCGCGAATCATTTTAGTCATTTCGAGAGTTCGTAGCGGGATCGCGAATCATTTGAGTCATTTCGAGAGTTCGTAGCGGGATCGCGAATCATTTGAGTCATTTCGAGAGTTCGTAGCGGGATCGCGAATCATTTGAGTCATTTCGAGAGTTCGTAGCGGGATCGCGAATCATTTGAGTCATTTCGAGAGTTCGTAGCGGTTAGGGAACATCCAGGTGGACACACACACACACACACACACACACACACACACACGGTGTCCAAACAACATCAAGGTCTTTATAAACTGTTACAGCACTTACTCCGATTGACAAGATTGCAGTTTGAAGTTTAGGAATTAGTTTTATTAATTTTTTTTTTATGTTTATGTCAGTTTTAATAATTTTAGCATTTCAACTTTTTTGAAAAAAAAAAGAAGCTTTAATTCAATTACAGAAAACTGTTTTTAGTAGTTTCAGTCTTAGTTAACAACAATGACACATAGTTGGTTGCTTTGGGAATTAATTATTAGTTAGGAATAAAAGTTTAACTGTGTGTGCTTATTTTACATATTTATTTTTTTAAATAAAATGTAAAAACTATATATGTTTTGTACGAGTTTCTGTCTTCTGCTGAATGCTAAAAAGATGATGCTTTAAACACCAAACGGTTGATTGTACCCATTCACTTCCATAGTAAGTCAATGGGTGCCGTCAACGGTTCGCTCTCAAAAAAACATCTTCTTTAGTGTTCAACAGAAAAAAAAATACTTGTTCAGGCTGAGGAAGAGTAAACGATCGCATGATTTGATTGTTTGATTCCTCTCACACAAACAATACAGTTATATGAGTGTTAATCTGAACTGTGTTTGAATATGAAGCACTTTGTGTGTGAAGACATTTGTCAATCAACCAATCAGCTGTCACTCGATTTCAGAGCCGCTAACTAGAATAAGATCACAGCTACTTTTAATTTCAGTATAAATATGGAGTTGAACACAAGGCTTGATGAACTAATACTTTGATAAAGATAAAGCATATTTATAATCATCAAGGCTCCTGCAGACGTATGTTTTAGGAAGATTGTCCAGGGTTTATTTTTTACTCTTTTCTTTTACCTGCCACCGTTCGACTCGGACACAAACACAAGATATTTTAATTTGATGAAGGTCATGGTGTTCTTCTTCAAAATATATTCTCTTAATAGTTCATTCTATTCCTCACCCCTTTGGCAGATATCTTTGCTTGTGTTAAGAGAATGAATGTTATTCTGCAGTGTCTGGCTCACTCCACTCTCGGATAGTTCTGCCGTCTTTGCTGATCTCCATCCGAACACAGCGTTGACCTTCTTCACCAGCTCCTGACCGCCATCTCTGATCCTGCATGCGATCTCAGAGATGTGTGTGTGTGTGTGTGTGTGTGCAGACCTGCGGAGACCCGGCTCTGACACACACATCCATCTGCAGATCTATATACGCTCCAGACAGCACCACGTCTCCGCTCTCCTTCACCTAGAGCCAGAACAGATCAGCGCTAAACACACACTGAAGGACTAAACACACACACCGAACGCTTCGTCACCTTGCACTGGATGTGAATCCTGTTCCCTTCCTTCCACATCTCCGTCTGCAGAGATTGTCCCGGATACACCGGCTTCACGAAACGCACATGAAGCACAGATCAGGGTTATTAACAGAAATTCATTAATTAGATGATGTGCAATCAATTTGGACGGAGAATAAACATCACTATTATTGTGATAAATTAGAAAAGCATTGAATAGACATTACAGAAAGAATTTTTACAAATACATTTTTATATTAACCTTTGCATAAATAATACAAATTATAAATAATATTGAAATGATACTTTAAATATGAAACTGCGCCAGTAGGTGGCCGCGAGTGAGTCATTAAATCACTCAGAAATTATTCTGTAATGAAGGAGTCACTGAATCACTGACTGATTCGTTCAAAGCTGTAGATTAATTCAGTAATGAATCACCGCTGTGTGTTTCTCAGCTGTGAAACAGTGCTGCTGGTGTGAAATTGCTAAACTAAACCATACTTTGGGAGTTCGTAGCGGGTTCGCCAATCATTTGAGTCAGTTCGGGAGTTCAAAGCGGGATCGCGAATCATTTGAGTCAGTTCGGGAGTTCAAAGCGGGATCTCGAATCATTTGAGTCAGTTCGTGAGTTCGTAGCGGGATCGCGAATGATTTGAGTCATTTCGAGAGTTCGTAGCGGGTTCGCGAATCATTTGAGTCATTTCGAGAGTTCGTAGCGGGATCGCGAATCATTTGAGTCATTTCGAGAGTTCGTAGCGGGATCGCGAATCATTTGAGTCATTTCGAGAGTTCGTAGCGGTTAGGGAACATCCAGGTGGACACACACACACACACGGTGTCCAAACAACATCAAGGTCTTTATAAACTGTTACAGCACTTACTCAGATTGACAAGATTGCAGTTTGAAGTTTAGGAATTAGTTTTATTAATTTTTTTTAATGTTTATGTCAGTTTTAATTTTAGCATTTCAACTTTTTTGAAAAAAAAAGAAGCTTTAATTCAATTACAGAAAACTGTTTTTAGTAGTTTCAGTCTTAGTTAACAACAATGACACATAGTTGGTTGCTTTGGGAATGAATTATTAGTTAGGAATAAAAGTTTAACTGTGTGTGCTTATTTTACATATTTATTTTTTTTAATAAAATGTAAAAATTATATATGTTTTGTACGAGTTTCTGTCTTCTGCTGAATGCTAAAAAGATGATGCTTTAAACACCAAACGGTTGATGGTACCCATTCACTTCCATAGTATTTCTTCCTGTAGCACAGAAGTCAATGGGTGCCGTCAACGGTTCGCTCTCAAAAAACATCTTCTTTAGTGTTCAACAGAAAAAAAAACACTTGTTCAGGCTGAGGAAGAGTAAACGATCGCAGGATTTGATTGTTTGATTCCTCTCACACAAACAATACAGTTATATGAGTGTTAATCTAAACTGTGTTTGAATATGATGCACTTTGTGTGTGAAGACATTTGTCAATCAACCAATCAGCTGTCACTCGATTTCAGAGCCGCTAACTGGAATAAGATCACAGCTACTTTTAATTTCAGTATAAATATGGAGTTGAACACAAGGCTTGATGAACTAATACTTTGATAAAGATAAAGCATATTTATAATCATCGAGGCTCCTGCAGAAGTATGTTTTAGGAAGATTGTCCAGGGTTTATTTTTTACTCTTTTCTTTTACCTGCCACCGTTCGACTCGGACACAAACACAAGATATTTTAATTTGATGAAGGTCATGGTGTTCTTCTTCAACCTTTGCATAAATAATACAAATTATAATATTGAAATGATACTTTAAATATGAAACTGTGCCAGTAGGTGGCCGCGAGTGAGTCATTAAATCACTCAGAAATTATTCCGTAATGAAGGAGTCACTGAATCACTGACTGATTCGTTCAAAGCTGTAGATTCATTCAGTAATGAATCACCGCTGTGTCTTTCTCAGCTGTGAAACAGTGCTGCTGGTGTGAAATTGCTAAACTAAACCATACTTTGGGAGTTCGTAGCGGGTTCGCGAATCATTTGAGTCAGTTCGGGAGTTCGTAGCAGGATCGCGAATCATTTGAGTCATTTCGAGAGTTCGTAGCGGGTTCGCGAATCATTTGAGTCATTTCGAGAGTTCGTAGCGGGATCGCGAATCATTTGAGTCATTTCGAGAGTTCGTAGCGGGATCGCGAATCATTTGAGTCATTTCGAGAGTTCGTAGCGGGATCGCGAATCATTTGAGTCATTTCGAGAGTTCGTAGCGGTTAGGGAACATCCAGGTGGACACACACACACACACACACACACACACACACGGTGTCCAAACAACATCAAGGTCTTTATAAACTGTTACAGCACTTACTCAGATTGACAAGATTGCAGTTTTTGAAGTTTAGGAATTAGTTTTATTAATTTTTTTTAATGTTTACGTCAGTTTTAATAATTTTAGCATTTCAACTTTTTTGAAAAAAAAAGAATCTTTAATTCAATTACAGAAAACTGTTTTTAGTAGTTTCAGTCTTAGTTAACAACAATGACACATAGTTGGTTGCTTTGGGAATGAATTATTAGTTAGGAATAAAAGTTTAACTGTGTGTGCTTATTTTACATATTTATTTTTTTAAATAAAATGTAAAAATTAGATATGTTTTGTACGAGTTTCTGTCTTCTGCTGAATGCTAAAAAGATGATGCTTTAAACACCAAACGGTTGATGGTACCCATTCACTTCCATAGTATTTCTTCCTGTAGCACAGAAGTCAATGGGTGCCGTTCACGAAACGCACCTGAATCACAGATCAGGGTTATTAACAGAAATTCATTAATTAGATGATGTGCAATCAATTTGGACGGAGAATAAACATCACTATTATTGTGATAAATGAGAAAAGCATTGAATAGATATTACAGAAAGAATTTTTACAAATAAATTTTTATATTAACCTTTGCATAAATAATACAAATTATAATATTTAAATGATACTTTAAATATGAAACTGCGCCAGTAGGTGGCTGCGAGTCATTAAATCACTCAGAAATTATTCCGTAATGAAGGAGTCACTGAATCACTGACTGATTCGTTCAAAGCTGTAGATTCATTCAGTAATGAATCACCGCTGTGTCTTTCTCAGCTGTGAAACAGTGCTGCTGGAAGTTGCTAAACTAAACCATACTTTGGGAGTTCGTAGCGGGAGCGCGAATCATTTGAGTCATTTCGAGAGTTCGTAGCGGGAGCGCGAATCATTTGAGTCATTTCGAGAGTTCGTAGCGGGAGCGCGAATCATTTGAGTCATTTCGAGAGTTCGTAGCGGGATCGCGAATCATTTGAGTCATTTCGAGAGTTCGTAGCGGGAGCGCGAATCATTTGAATCATTTCGAGAGTTCGTAGCGGGAGCGCGAATCATTTGAGTCATTTCGAGAGTTCGTAGCGGGATCGCGAATCATTTGAGTCAATTCGAGAGTTCGTAGCAGGATCGCGAATCATTTGAGTCATTTCGAGAGTTCATAGCGGTTAGGGAACATCCAGGTGGACACACACACACACACACACACACACACACACACACACGGTGTCCAAACAACATCAAGGTCTTTATAAACTGTTACAGCACTTACTCAGATTGACAAGATTGCGGTTTGAAGTTTAGGAATTAGTTTTATTAATTTTTTTTAATGTTTATGTCAGTTTTAATAATTTTAGCATTTCAACTTTTTTGAAAAAAAAAGAAGCTTTAATTCAATTACAGAAAACTGTTTTTAGTAGTTTCAGTCTTAGTTAACAACAATGACACATAGTTGGTTGCTTTGGGAATTAATTACTAGTTAGGAATAAAAGTTTAACTGTGTGTGCTTATTTTACATATTTATTTTTTTAAATAAAATGTAAAAACTATATATGTTTTGTACGAGTTTCTGTCTTCTGCTGAATGCTAAAAAGATGATGCTTTAAACACCAAACGGTTGATGGTACCCATTCACTTCCATAGTATTTCTTCTTGTAGCAAAGAAGTCAATGGGTGCCGTCAACGGTTCGCTCTCAAAAAAACATCTTCTTTAGTGTTCAACAGAAAAAAAAATACTTGTTCAGGCTGAGGAAGAGTAAACGATCGCATGATTTGATTGTTTGATTCCTCTCACACAAACAATACAGTTATATGAGTGTTAATCTGAACTGTGTTTGAATATGAAGCACTTTGTGTGTGAAGACATTTGTCAATCAACCAATCAGCTGTCACTCGATTTCAGAGCCGCTAACTAGAATAAGATCACAGCTACTTTTAATTTCAGTATAAATATGGAGTTGAACACAAGGCTTGATGAACTAATACTTTGATAAAGATAAAGCATATTTATAATCATCAAGGCTCCTGCAGACGTATGTTTTAGGAAGATTGTCCAGGGTTTATTTTTTACTCTTTTCTTTTACCTGCCACCGTTCGACTCGGACACAAACACAAGATATTTTAATTTGATGAAGGTCATTGTGTTCTTCTTCAAAATATATTCTCTTAATAGTTCATTCTATTCCTCGCCCCTTTGGCAGATATCTTTGCTTGTGTTAAGAGAATGAATGTTATTCTGCAGTGTCTGGCTCACTCCAATCTCGGATAGTTCTGCCGTCTTTGCTGATCTCCATCCGAACACAGCGTTGACCTTCTTCACCAGCTCCTGACCGCCATCTCTGATCCTGCGATCTTATTGTGATAAATGAGAAAAGCATTGAATAGATATTACAGAAAGAATTTTTACAAATAAATTTTTATATTACCCTTTGCATAAATAATACAAATTATAATATTTAAATGATACTTTAAATATGAAACTGCGCCAGTAGGTGGCTGCGAGTCATTAAATCACTCAGAAATTATTCCGTAATGAAGGAGTCACTGAATCACTGACTGATTCGTTCAAAGCTGTAGATTCATTCAGTAATGAATCACCGCTGTGTCTTTCTCAGCTGTGAAACAGTGCTGCTGGAAGTTGCTAAACTAAACCATACTTTGGGAGTTCGTAGCGGGTTCGCGAATCATTTGAGTCAGTTCGAGAGTTCGTAGCGGGAGCGCGAATCATTTGAGTCATTTCGAGAGTTCGTAGCGGGAGCGCGAATCATTTGAGTCATTTCGAGAGTTCGTAGCGGGATCGCGAATCATTTGAGTCATTTCGAGAGTTCGTAGCGGGAGCGCGAATCATTTGAGTCATTTCGAGAGTTCGTAGCGGGAGCGCGAATCATTTGAGTCATTTCGAGAGTTCGTAGCGGGATCGCGAATCATTTGAGTCATTTCGAGAGTTCGTAGCGGGAGCGCGAATCATTTGAGTCATTTCGAGAGTTCAAAGCGGGATCTCGAATCATTTGAGTCAGTTCGTGAGTTCGTAGCGGGATCGCGAATCATTTGAGTCATTTCGAGAGTTCGTAGCGGGTTCGCGAATCATTTGAGTCATTTCGAGAGTTCGTAGCGGGATCGCGAATCATTTGAGTCATTTCGAGAGTTCGTAGCGGGATCGCGAATCATTTGAGTCATTTCGAGAGTTCGTAGCGGTTAGGGAACATCCAGGTGGACACACACACACACACACACACACACACACACACACACACACGGTGTCCAAACAACATCAAGGTCTTTATAAACTGTTACAGCACTTACTCAGATTGACAAGATTGCAGTTTTTGAAGTTTAGGAATTAGTTTTATTAATTTTTTTTAATGTTTACGTCAGTTTTAATAATTTTAGCATTTCAACTTTTTTGAAAAAAAAAGAATCTTTAATTCAATTACAGAAAACTGTTTTTAGTAGTTTCAGTCTTAGTTAACAACAATGACACATAGTTGGTTGCTTTGGGAATGAATTATTAGTTAGGAATAAAAGTTTAACTGTGTGTGCTTATTTTACATATTTATTTTTTTAAATAAAATGTAAAAATTAGATATGTTTTGTACGAGTTTCTGTCTTCTGCTGAATGCTAAAAAGATGATGCTTTAAACACCAAACGGTTGATGGTACCCATTCACTTCCATAGTATTTCTTCCTGTAGCACAGAAGTCAATGGGTGCCGTTCACGAAACGCACCTGAATCACAGATCAGGGTTATTAACAGAAATTCATTAATTAGATGATGTGCAATCAATTTGGACGGAGAATAAACATCACTATTATTGTGATAAATGAGAAAAGCATTGAATAGATATTACAGAAAGAATTTTTACAAATAAATTTTTATATTAACCTTTGCATAAATACTACAAATTATAATATTTAAATGATACTTTAAATATGAAACTGCGCCAGTAGGTGGCTGCGAGTCATTAAATCACTCAGAAATTATTCCGTAATGAAGGAGTCACTGAATCACTGACTGATTCGTTCAAAGCTGTAGATTCATTCAGTAATGAATCACCGCTGTGTCTTTCTCAGCTGTGAAACAGTGCTGCTGGAAGTTGCTAAACTAAACCATACTTTGGGAGTTCGTAGCGGGAGCGCGAATCATTTGAGTCATTTCGAGAGTTCGTAGCGGGAGCGCGAATCATTTGAGTCATTTCGAGAGTTCGTAGCGGGAGCGCGAATCATTTGAGTCATTTCGAGAGTTCGTAGCGGGATCGCGAATCATTTGAGTCATTTCGAGAGTTCGTAGCGGGAGCGCGAATCATTTGAATCATTTCGAGAGTTCGTAGCGGGAGCGCGAATCATTTGAGTCATTTCGAGAGTTCGTAGCGGGATCGCGAATCATTTGAGTCAATTCGAGAGTTCGTAGCAGGATCGCGAATCATTTGAGTCATTTCGAGAGTTCATAGCGGTTAGGGAACATCCAGGTGGACACACACACACACACACACACACACACACACACACACGGTGTCCAAACAACATCAAGGTCTTTATAAACTGTTACAGCACTTACTCAGATTGACAAGATTGCGGTTTGAAGTTTAGGAATTAGTTTTATTAATTTTTTTTAATGTTTATGTCAGTTTTAATAATTTTAGCATTTCAACTTTTTTGAAAAAAAAAGAAGCTTTAATTCAATTACAGAAAACTGTTTTTAGTAGTTTCAGTCTTAGTTAACAACAATGACACATAGTTGGTTGCTTTGGGAATTAATTACTAGTTAGGAATAAAAGTTTAACTGTGTGTGCTTATTTTACATATTTATTTTTTTAAATAAAATGTAAAAACTATATATGTTTTGTACGAGTTTCTGTCTTCTGCTGAATGCTAAAAAGATGATGCTTTAAACACCAAACGGTTGATGGTACCCATTCACTTCCATAGTATTTCTTCTTGTAGCAAAGAAGTCAATGGGTGCCGTCAACGGTTCGCTCTCAAAAAAACATCTTCTTTAGTGTTCAACAGAAAAAAAAATACTTGTTCAGGCTGAGGAAGAGTAAACGATCGCATGATTTGATTGTTTGATTCCTCTCACACAAACAATACAGTTATATGAGTGTTAATCTGAACTGTGTTTGAATATGAAGCACTTTGTGTGTGAAGACATTTGTCAATCAACCAATCAGCTGTCACTCGATTTCAGAGCCGCTAACTAGAATAAGATCACAGCTACTTTTAATTTCAGTATAAATATGGAGTTGAACACAAGGCTTGATGAACTAATACTTTGATAAAGATAAAGCATATTTATAATCATCAAGGCTCCTGCAGACGTATGTTTTAGGAAGATTGTCCAGGGTTTATTTTTTACTCTTTTCTTTTACCTGCCACCGTTCGACTCGGACACAAACACAAGATATTTTAATTTGATGAAGGTCATTGTGTTCTTCTTCAAAATATATTCTCTTAATAGTTCATTCTATTCCTCGCCCCTTTGGCAGATATCTTTGCTTGTGTTAAGAGAATGAATGTTATTCTGCAGTGTCTGGCTCACTCCAATCTCGGATAGTTCTGCCGTCTTTGCTGATCTCCATCCGAACACAGCGTTGACCTTCTTCACCAGCTCCTGACCGCCATCTCTGATCCTGCGATCTTATTGTGATAAATGAGAAAAGCATTGAATAGATATTACAGAAAGAATTTTTACAAATAAATTTTTATATTACCCTTTGCATAAATAATACAAATTATAATATTTAAATGATACTTTAAATATGAAACTGCGCCAGTAGGTGGCTGCGAGTCATTAAATCACTCAGAAATTATTCCGTAATGAAGGAGTCACTGAATCACTGACTGATTCGTTCAAAGCTGTAGATTCATTCAGTAATGAATCACCGCTGTGTCTTTCTCAGCTGTGAAACAGTGCTGCTGGAAGTTGCTAAACTAAACCATACTTTGGGAGTTCGTAGCGGGTTCGCGAATCATTTGAGTCAGTTCGAGAGTTCGTAGCGGGAGCGCGAATCATTTGAGTCATTTCGAGAGTTCGTAGCGGGAGCGCGAATCATTTGAGTCATTTCGAGAGTTCGTAGCGGGATCGCGAATCATTTGAGTCATTTCGAGAGTTCGTAGCGGGAGCGCGAATCATTTGAGTCATTTCGAGAGTTCGTAGCGGGAGCGCGAATCATTTGAGTCATTTCGAGAGTTCGTAGCGGGATCGCGAATCATTTGAGTCATTTCGAGAGTTCGTAGCGGGAGCGCGAATCATTTGAGTCATTTCGAGAGTTCAAAGCGGGATCTCGAATCATTTGAGTCAGTTCGTGAGTTCGTAGCGGGATCGCGAATCATTTGAGTCATTTCGAGAGTTCGTAGCGGGTTCGCGAATCATTTGAGTCATTTCGAGAGTTCGTAGCGGGATCGCGAATCATTTGAGTCATTTCGAGAGTTCGTAGCGGGATCGCGAATCATTTGAGTCATTTCGAGAGTTCGTAGCGGTTAGGGAACATCCAGGTGGACACACACACACACACACACACACACACACACACACACACGGTGTCCAAACAACATCAAGGTCTTTATAAACTGTTACAGCACTTACTCAGATTGACAAGATTGCAGTTTTTGAAGTTTAGGAATTAGTTTTATTAATTTTTTTTAATGTTTACGTCAGTTTTAATAATTTTAGCATTTCAACTTTTTTGAAAAAAAAAGAAGCTTTAATTCAATTACAGAAAACTGTTTTTAGTAGTTTCAGTCTTAGTTAACAACAATGACACATAGTTGGTTGCTTTGGGAATGAATTATTAGTTAGGAATAAAAGTTTAACTGTGTGTGCTTATTTTACATATTTATTTTTTTAAATAAAATGTAAAAATTAGATATGTTTTGTACGAGTTTCTGTCTTCTGCTGAATGCTAAAAAGATGATGCTTTAAACACCAAACGGTTGATGGTACCCATTCACTTCCATAGTATTTCTTCCTGTAGCACAGAAGTCAATGGGTGCCGTTCACGAAACGCACCTGAAGCACAGATCAGGGTTATTAACAGAAATTCATTAATTAGATGATGTGCAATCAATTTGGACGGAGAATAAACATCACTATTATTGTGATAAATGAGAAAAGCATTGAATAGATATTACAGAAAGAATTTTTACAAATAAATTTTTATATTAACCTTTGCATAAATAATACAAATTATAATATTTAAATGATACTTTAAATATGAAACTGCGCCAGTAGGTGGCTGCGAGTCATTAAATCACTCAGAAATTATTCCGTAATGAAGGAGTCACTGAATCACTGACTGATTCGTTCAAAGCTGTAGATTCATTCAGTAATGAATCACCGCTGTGTGGTTCTCAGCTGTGAAACAGTGCTGCTGGTGTGAAATTGCTAAACTAAACCATACTTTGGGAGTTCGTAGCGGGTTCTCGAATCATTTGAGTGAGTTCGTAGCGGGATCGCGAATCATTTGAGTCATTTCGAGAGTTCGTAGCGCGTTCGCGAATCATTTTAGTCATTTCGAGAGTTCGTAGCGGGATCGCGAATCATTTGAGTCATTTCGAGAGTTCGTAGCGGGATCGCGAATCATTTGAGTCATTTCGAGAGTTCGTAGCGGGATCGCGAATCATTTGAGTCATTTCGAGAGTTCGTAGCGGGATCGCGAATCATTTGAGTCATTTCGAGAGTTCGTAGCGGTTAGGGAACATCCAGGTGGACACACACACACACACACACACACACACACACACACACGGTGTCCAAACAACATCAAGGTCTTTATAAACTGTTACAGCACTTACTCCGATTGACAAGATTGCAGTTTGAAGTTTAGGAATTAGTTTTATTAATTTTTTTTTTATGTTTATGTCAGTTTTAATAATTTTAGCATTTCAACTTTTTTGAAAAAAAAAAGAAGCTTTAATTCAATTACAGAAAACTGTTTTTAGTAGTTTCAGTCTTAGTTAACAACAATGACACATAGTTGGTTGCTTTGGGAATTAATTATTAGTTAGGAATAAAAGTTTAACTGTGTGTGCTTATTTTACATATTTATTTTTTTAAATAAAATGTAAAAACTATATATGTTTTGTACGAGTTTCTGTCTTCTGCTGAATGCTAAAAAGATGATGCTTTAAACACCAAACGGTTGATTGTACCCATTCACTTCCATAGTAAGTCAATGGGTGCCGTCAACGGTTCGCTCTCAAAAAAACATCTTCTTTAGTGTTCAACAGAAAAAAAAATACTTGTTCAGGCTGAGGAAGAGTAAACGATCGCATGATTTGATTGTTTGATTCCTCTCACACAAACAATACAGTTATATGAGTGTTAATCTGAACTGTGTTTGAATATGAAGCACTTTGTGTGTGAAGACATTTGTCAATCAACCAATCAGCTGTCACTCGATTTCAGAGCCGCTAACTAGAATAAGATCACAGCTACTTTTAATTTCAGTATAAATATGGAGTTGAACACAAGGCTTGATGAACTAATACTTTGATAAAGATAAAGCATATTTATAATCATCAAGGCTCCTGCAGACGTATGTTTTAGGAAGATTGTCCAGGGTTTATTTTTTACTCTTTTCTTTTACCTGCCACCGTTCGACTCGGACACAAACACAAGATATTTTAATTTGATGAAGGTCATGGTGTTCTTCTTCAAAATATATTCTCTTAATAGTTCATTCTATTCCTCACCCCTTTGGCAGATATCTTTGCTTGTGTTAAGAGAATGAATGTTATTCTGCAGTGTCTGGCTCACTCCACTCTCGGATAGTTCTGCCGTCTTTGCTGATCTCCATCCGAACACAGCGTTGACCTTCTTCACCAGCTCCTGACCGCCATCTCTGATCCTGCATGCGATCTCAGAGATGTGTGTGTGTGTGTGTGTGTGTGCAGACCTGCGGAGACCCGGCTCTGACACACACATCCATCTGCAGATCTATATACGCTCCAGACAGCACCACGTCTCCGCTCTCCTTCACCTAGAGCCAGAACAGATCAGCGCTAAACACACACTGAAGGACTAAACACACACACCGAACGCTTCGTCACCTTGCACTGGATGTGAATCCTGTTCCCTTCCTTCCACATCTCCGTCTGCAGAGATTGTCCCGGATACACCGGCTTCACGAAACGCACATGAAGCACAGATCAGGGTTATTAACAGAAATTCATTAATTAGATGATGTGCAATCAATTTGGACGGAGAATAAACATCACTATTATTGTGATAAATGAGAAAAGCATTGAATAGACATTACAGAAAGAATTTTTACAAATACATTTTTATATTAACCTTTGCATAAATAATACAAATTATAAATAATATTGAAATTATACTTTAAATATGAAACTGCGCCAGTAGGTGGCCGCGAGTGAGTCATTAAATCACTCAGAAATTATTCTGTAATGAAGGAGTCACTGAATCACTGACTGATTCGTTCAAAGCTGTAGATTAATTCAGTAATGAATCACCGCTGTGTGTTTCTCAGCTGTGAAACAGTGCTGCTGGTGTGAAATTGCTAAACTAAACCATACTTTGGGAGTTCGTAGCGGGTTCGCCAATCATTTGAGTCAGTTCGGGAGTTCAAAGCGGGATCGCGAATCATTTGAGTCATTTCGAGAGTTCGTAGCGGGATCGCGAATCATTTGAGTCAGTTGGAGAGTTTGTAGCGGGATCGCGAATCATTTGAGTCATTTCGAGAGTTCGTAGCAGGATCGCGAATCATTTGAGTCATTTCGAGAGTTCGTAGCGGGATCGCGAATCATTTGAGTCATTTCGAGAGTTCGTAGCGGGAGCGCGAATCATTTGAGTCATTTCGAGAGTTCGTAGCGGGATCGCGAATCATTTGAGTCATTTCGAGAGTTCGTAGCGGGAGCGCGAATCATTTGAGTCATTTCGAGAGTTCGTAGCGGGAGCGCGAATCATTTGAGTCATTTCGAGAGTTCGTAGCGGGAGCGCGAATCATTTGAGTCAATTCGAGAGTTCGTAGCAGGATCGCGAATCATTTGAGTCATTTCGAGAGTTCATAGCGGTTAGGGAACATCCAGGTGGACACACACACACACACACACACACACACACACACGGTGTCCAAACAACATCAAGGTCTTTATAAACTGTTACAGCACTTACTCAGATTGACAAGATTGCGGTTTGAAGTTTAGGAATTAGTTTTATTAATTTTTTTTTTTAATGTTTATGTCAGTTTTAATAATTTTAGCATTTCAACTTTTTTGAAAAAAAAAAAAGCTTTAATTCAATTACAGAAAACTGTTTTTAGTAGTTTCAGTCTTAGTTAACAACAATGACACATAGTTGGTTGCTTTGGGAATGAATTACTAGTTAGGAATAAAAGTTTAACTGTGTGTGCTTATTTTACATATTTATTTTTTTAAATAAAATGTAAAAATTATAAATGTTTTGTACGAGTTTCTGTCTTCTGCTGAATGCTAAAAAGATGATGCTTTAAACACCAAACAGTTGATGGTACCCATTCACTTCCATAGTATTTCTTCCTGTAGCACAGAAGTCAATGGGTGCCGTTCACGAAACGCACCTGAAGCACAGATCAGGGTTATTAACAGAAATTCATTAATTAGATGATGTGCAATCAATTTGGACGGAGAATAAACATCACTATTATTGTGATAAATGAGAAAAGCATTGAATAGATATTACAGAAATAATTTTTACAAATAAATTTTTATATTAACCTTTGCATAAACAATACAAATTATAATATTGAAATGATACTTTAAATATGAAACTGCGCCAGTAGGTGGCCGTGAGTGAGTCATTAAATCACTCAGAAATTATTCCGTAATGAAGGAGTCACTGAATCACTGACTGATTCGTTCAAAGCTGTAGATTCATTCAGTAATGAATCACCGCTGTGTCTTTCTCAGCTGTGAAACAGTGCTGCTGGTGTGAAATTGCTAAACTAAACCATACTTTGGGAGTTCGTAGCGGGTTCGCGAATCATTTGAGTCAGTTCGGGAGTTCAAAGCGGGATCTCGAATCATTTGAGTCAGTTCGTGAGTTCGTAGCGGGATCGCGAATCATTTGAGTCATTTCGAGAGTTCGTAGCGGGTTCGCGAATCATTTGAGTCATTTCGAGAGTTCGTAGCGGGATCGCGAATCATTTGAGTCATTTCGAGAGTTCGTAGCGGGATCGCGAATCATTTGAGTCATTTCGAGAGTTCGTAGCGGTTAGGGAACATCCAGGTGGACACACACACACACACACACACACACACACACACACACACACACACACACACACACGGTGTCCAAACAACATCAAGGTCTTTATAAACTGTTACAGCACTTACTCAGATTGACAAGATTGCAGTTTTTGAAGTTTAGGAATTAGTTTTATTAATTTTTTTTAATGTTTACGTCAGTTTTAATAATTTTAGCATTTCAACTTTTTTGAAAAAAAAAGAAGCTTTAATTCAATTACAGAAAACTGTTTTTAGTAGTTTCAGTCTTAGTTAACAACAATGACACATAGTTGGTTGCTTTGGGAATGAATTATTAGTTAGGAATAAAAGTTTAACTGTGTGTGCTTATTTTACATATTTATTTTTTTAAATAAAATGTAAAAATTAGATATGTTTTGTACGAGTTTCTGTCTTCTGCTGAATGCTAAAAAGATGATGCTTTAAACACCAAACGGTTGATGGTACCCATTCACTTCCATAGTATTTCTTCCTGTAGCACAGAAGTCAATGGGTGCCGTTCACGAAACGCACCTGAAGCACAGATCAGGGTTATTAACAGAAATTCATTAATTAGATGATGTGCAATCAATTTGGACGGAGAATAAACATCACTATTATTGTGATAAATGAGAAAAGCATTGAATAGATATTACAGAAAGAATTTTTACAAATAAATTTTTATATTAACCTTTGCATAAATAATACAAATTATAATATTTAAATGATACTTTAAATATGAAACTGCGCCAGTAGGTGGCTGCGAGTCATTAAATCACTCAGAAATTATTCCGTAATGAAGGAGTCACTGAATCACTGACTGATTCGTTCAAAGCTGTAGATTCATTCAGTAATGAATCACCGCTGTGTGGTTCTCAGCTGTGAAACAGTGCTGCTGGTGTGAAATTGCTAAACTAAACCATACTTTGGGAGTTCGTAGCGGGTTCGCGAATCATTTGAGTCAGTTCGGGAGTTCAAAGCGGGATCTCGAATCATTTGAGTGAGTTCGTAGCGGGATCGCGAATCATTTGAGTCATTTCGAGAGTTCGTAGCGCGTTCGCGAATCATTTTAGTCATTTCGAGAGTTCGTAGCGGGATCGCGAATCATTTGAGTCATTTCGAGAGTTCGTAGCGGGATCGCGAATCATTTGAGTCATTTCGAGAGTTCGTAGCGGGATCGCGAATCATTTGAGTCATTTCGAGAGTTCGTAGCGGGATCGCGAATCATTTGAGTCATTTCGAGAGTTCGTAGCGGTTAGGGAACATCCAGGTGGACACACACACACACACACACACACACACACACACACACACACACACACACACACGGTGTCCAAACAACATCAAGGTCTTTATAAACTGTTACAGCACTTACTCCGATTGACAAGATTGCAGTTTGAAGTTTAGGAATTAGTTTTATTAATTTTTTTTTTATGTTTATGTCAGTTTTAATAATTTTAGCATTTCAACTTTTTTGAAAAAAAAAAGAAGCTTTAATTCAATTACAGAAAACTGTTTTTAGTAGTTTCAGTCTTAGTTAACAACAATGACACATAGTTGGTTGCTTTGGGAATTAATTATTAGTTAGGAATAAAAGTTTAATTGTGTGTGCTTATTTTACATATTTATTTTTTTAAATAAAATGTAAAAACTATATATGTTTTGTACGAGTTTCTGTCTTCTGCTGAATGCTAAAAAGATGATGCTTTAAACACCAAACGGTTGATGGTACCCATTCACTTCCATAGTAAGTCAATGCGTGCCGTCAACGGTTCGCTCTCAAAAAAACATCTTCTTTAGTGTTCAACAGAAAAAAAAATACTTGTTCAGGCTGAGGAAGAGTAAACGATCGCATGATTTGATTGTTTGATTCCTCTCACACAAACAATACAGTTATATGAGTGTTAATCTGAACTGTGTTTGAATATGAAGCACTTTGTGTGTGAAGACATTTGTCAATCAACCAATCAGCTGTCACTCGATTTCAGAGCCGCTAACTAGAATAAGATCACAGCTACTTTTAATTTCAGTATAAATATGGAGTTGAACACAAGGCTTGATGAACTAATACTTTGATAAAGATAAAGCATATTTATAATCATCAAGGCTCCTGCAGACGTATGTTTTAGGAAGATTGTCCAGGGTTTATTTTTTACTCTTTTCTTTTACCTGCCACCGTTCGACTCGGACACAAACACAAGATATTTTAATTTGATGAAGGTCATGGTGTTCTTCTTCAAAATATATTCTCTTAATAGTTCATTCTATTCCTCGCCCCTTTGGCAGATATCTTTGCTTGTGTTAAGAGAATGAATGTTATTCTGCAGTGTCTGGCTCACTCCAATCTCGGATAGTTCTGCCGTCTTTGCTGATCTCCATCCGAACACAGCGTTGACCTTCTTCACCAGCTCCTGACCGCCATCTCTGATCCTGCATGCGATCTCAGAGATGTGTGTGTGTGTGTGTGTGTGTGTGCAGACCTGCGGAGACCCGGCTGACACACACATCCATCTGCAGATCTATATACGCTCCAGACAGCACCACGTCTCCGCTCTCCTTCACCTAGAGCCAGAACAGATCAGCGCTAAACACACACTGAAGGACTAAACACACACACCGAACGCTTCGTCACCTTGCACTGGATGTGAATCCTGTTCCCTTCCTTCCACATCTCCGTCTGCAGAGATTGTCCCGGATACACCGGCTTCACGAAACGCACATGAAGCACAGATCAGGGTTATTAACAGAAATTCATTAATTAGATGATGTGCAATCAATTTGGACGGAGAATAAACATCACTATTATTGTGATAAATGAGAAAAGCATTGAATAGACATTACAGAAAGAATTTTTACAAATACATTTTTATATTAACCTTTGCATAAATAATACAAATTATAAATAATATTGAAATTATACTTTAAATATGAAACTGCGCCAGTAGGTGGCCACGAGTGAGTCATTAAATCACTCAGAAATTATTCTGTAATGAAGGAGTCACTGAATCACTGACTGATTCGTTCAAAGCTGTAGATTAATTCAGTAATGAATCACCGCTGTGTGTTTCTCAGCTGTGAAACAGTGCTGCTGGTGTGAAATTGCTAAACTAAACCATACTTTGGGAGTTCGTAGCGGGTTCGCCAATCATTTGAGTCAGTTCGGGAGTTCAAAGCGGGATCGCGAATCATTTGAGTCATTTCGAGAGTTCGTAGCGGGATCGCGAATCATTTGAGTCAGTTGGAGAGTTTGTAGCGGGATCGCGAATCATTTGAGTCATTTCGAGAGTTCGTAGCAGGATCGCGAATCATTTGAGTCATTTCGAGAGTTCGTAGCGGGATCGCGAATCATTTGAGTCATTTCGAGAGTTCGTAGCGGGAGCGCGAATCATTTGAGTCATTTCGAGAGTTCGTAGCGGGATCGCGAATCATTTGAGTCATTTCGAGAGTTCGTAGCGGGAGTGCGAATCATTTGAATCATTTCGAGAGTTCGTAGCGGGAGCGCGAATCATTTGAGTCATTTCGAGAGTTCGTAGCGGGAGCGCGAATCATTTGAGTCAATTCGAGAGTTCGTAGCAGGATCGCGAATCATTTGAGTCATTTCGAGAGTTCATAGCGGTTAGGGAACATCCAGGTGGACACACACACACACACACACACACACACACACACACACACACACACACACACACACGGTGTCCAAACAACATCAAGGTCTTTATAAACTGTTACAGCACTTACTCAGATTGACAAGATTGCGGTTTGAAGTTTAGGAATTAGTTTTATTAATTTTTTTTAATGTTTATGTCAGTTTTAATAATTTTAGCATTTCAACTTTTTTGAAAAAAAAAGAAGCTTTAATTCAATTACAGAAAACTGTTTTTAGTAGTTTCAGTCTTAGTTAACAACAATGACACATAGTTGGTTGCTTTGGGAATTAATTACTAGTTAGGAATAAAAGTTTAACTGTGTGTGCTTATTTTACATATTTATTTTTTTAAATAAAATGTAAAAACTATATATGTTTTGTACGAGTTTCTGTCTTCTGCTGAATGCTAAAAAGATGATGCTTTAAACACCAAACGGTTGATGGTACCCATTCACTTCCATAGTATTTCTTCCTGTAGCAAAGAAGTCAATGGGTGCCGTCAACGGTTCGCTCTCAAAAAAACATCTTCTTTAGTGTTCAACAGAAAAAAAAATACTTGTTCAGGCTGAGGAAGAGTAAACGATCGCATGATTTGATTGTTTGATTCCTCTCACACAAACAATACAGTTATATGAGTGTTAATCTAAACTGTGTTTGAATATGAAGCACTTTGTGTGTGAAGACATTTGTCAATCAACCAATCAGCTGTCACTCGATTTCAGAGCCGCTAACTAGAATAAGATCACAGCTACTTTTAATTTCAGTATAAATATGGAGTTGAACACAAGGCTTGATGAACTAATACTTTGATAAAGATAAAGCATATTTATAATCATCAAGGCTCCTGCAGACGTATGTTTTAGGAAGATTGTCCAGGGTTTATTTTTTACTCTTTTCTTTTACCTGCCACCGTTCGACTCAGACACAAACACAAGATATTTTAATTTGATGAAGGTCATTGTGTTCTTCTTCAAAATATATTCTCTTAATAGTTCATTCTATTCCTCGCCCCTTTGGCAGATATCTTTGCTTGTGTTAAGAGAATGAATGTTATTCTGCAGTGTCTGGCTCACTCCAATCTCGGATAGTTCTGCCGTCTTTGCTGATCTCCATCCGAACACAGCGTTGACCTTCTTCACCAGCTCCTGACCGCCATCTCTGATCCTGCGATCTTATTGTGATAAATGAGAAAAGCATTGAATAGATATTACAGAAAGAATTTTTACAAATAAATTTTTATATTACCCTTTGCATAAATAATACAAATTATAATATTTAAATGATACTTTAAATATGAAACTGCGCCAGTAGGTGGCTGCGAGTCATTAAATCACTCAGAAATTATTCCGTAATGAAGGAGTCACTGAATCACTGACTGATTCGTTCAAAGCTGTAGATTCATTCAGTAATGAATCACCGCTGTGTCTTTCTCAGCTGTGAAACAGTGCTGCTGGAAGTTGCTAAACTAAACCATACTTTGGGAGTTCGTAGCGGGTTCGCGAATCATTTGAGTCAGTTCGAGAGTTCGTAGCGGGAGCGCGAATCATTTGAGTCATTTCGAGAGTTCGTAGCGGGAGCGCGAATCATTTGAGTCATTTCGAGAGTTCGTAGCGGGATCGCGAATCATTTGAGGCATTTCGAGAGTTCGTAGCGGGAGCGCGAATCATTTGAATCATTTCGAGAGTTCGTAGCGGGAGCGCGAATCATTTGAGTCATTTCGAGAGTTCGTAGCGGGAGCGCGAATCATTTGAGTCAATTCGAGAGTTCGTAGCAGGATCGCGAATCATTTGAGTCATTTCGAGAGTTCATAGCGGTTAGGGAACATCCAGGTGGACACACACACACACACACACACACACACACACACACACACACACGGTGTCCAAACAACATCAAGGTCTTTATAAACTGTTACAGCACTTACTCAGATTGACAAGATTGCGGTTTGAAGTTTAGGAATTAGTTTTATTAATTTTTTTTTAATGTTTATGTCAGTTTTAATAATTTTAGCATTTCAACTTTTTTGAAAAAAAAAAAAGCTTTAATTCAATTACAGAAAACTGTTTTTAGTAGTTTCAGTCTTAGTTAACAACAATGACACATAGTTGGTTGCTTTGGGAATTAATTACTAGTTAGGAATAAAAGTTTAACTGTGTGTGCTTATTTTACATATTTATTTTTTTAAATAAAATGTAAAAATTATAAATGTTTTGTACGAGTTTCTGTCTTCTGCTGAATGCTAAAAAGATGATGCTTTAAACACCAAACAGTTGATGGTACCCATTCACTTCCATAGTATTTCTTCCTGTAGCACAGAAGTCAATGGGTGCCGTTCACGAAACGCACCTGAAGCACAGATCAGGGTTATTAACAGAAATTCATTAATTAGATGATGTGCAATCAATTTGGACGGAGAATAAACATCACTATTATTGTGATAAATGAGAAAAGCATTGAATAGATATTACAGAAAGAATTTTTACAAATAAATTTTTATATTAACCTTTGCATAAACAATACAAATTATAATATTGAAATGATACTTTAAATATGAAACTGCGCCAGTAGGTGGCCGTGAGTGAGTCATTAAATCACTCAGAAATTATTCCGTAATGAAGGAGTCACTGAATCACTGACTGATTCGTTCAAAGCTGTAGATTCATTCAGTAATGAATCACCGCTGTGTCTTTCTCAGCTGTGAAACAGTGCTGCTGGTGTGAAATTGCTAAACTAAACCATACTTTGGGAGTTCGTAGCGGGTTCGCGAATCATTTGAGTCAGTTCGGGAGTTCAAAGCGGGATCTCGAATCATTTGAGTGAGTTCGTAGCGGGATCGCGAATCATTTGAGTCATTTCGAGAGTTCGTAGCGCGTTCGCGAATCATTTTAGTCATTTCGAGAGTTCGTAGCGGGATCGCGAATCATTTGAGTCATTTCGAGAGTTCGTAGCGGGATCGCGAATCATTTGAGTCATTTCGAGAGTTCGTAGCGGGATCGCGAATCATTTGAGTCATTTCGAGAGTTCGTAGCGGGATCGCGAATCATTTGAGTCATTTCGAGAGTTCGTAGCGGTTAGGGAACATCCAGGTGGACACACACACACACACACACACACACACACGGTGTCCAAACAACATCAAGGTCTTTATAAACTGTTACAGCACTTACTCCGATTGACAAGATTGCAGTTTGAAGTTTAGGAATTAGTTTTATTAATTTTTTTTTTATGTTTATGTCAGTTTTAATAATTTTAGCATTTCAACTTTTTTGAAAAAAAAAAGAAGCTTTAATTCAATTACAGAAAACTGTTTTTAGTAGTTTCAGTCTTAGTTAACAACAATGACACATAGTTGGTTGCTTTGGGAATGAATTATTAGTTAGGAATAAAAGTTTAACTGTGTGTGCTTATTTTACATATTTATTTTTTTAAATAAAATGTAAAAACTATATATGTTTTGTACGAGTTTCTGTCTTCTGCTGAATGCTAAAAAGATGATGCTTTAAACACCAAACGGTTGATTGTACCCATTCACTTCCATAGTAAGTCAATGGGTGCCGTCAACGGTTCGCTCTCAAAAAAACATCTTCTTTAGTGTTCAACAGAAAAAAAAATACTTGTTCAGGCTGAGGAAGAGTAAACGATCGCATGATTTGATTGTTTGATTCCTCTCACACAAACAATACAGTTATATGAGTGTTAATCTGAACTGTGTTTGAATATGAAGCACTTTGTGTGTGAAGACATTTGTCAATCAACCAATCAGCTGTCACTCGATTTCAGAGCCGCTAACTAGAATAAGATCACAGCTACTTTTAATTTCAGTATAAATATGGAGTTGAACACAAGGCTTGATGAACTAATACTTTGATAAAGATAAAGCATATTTATAATCATCAAGGCTCCTGCAGACGTATGTTTTAGGAAGATTGTCCAGGGTTTATTTTTTACTCTTTTCTTTTACCTGCCACCGTTCGACTCGGACACAAACACAAGATATTTTAATTTGATGAAGGTCATGGTGTTCTTCTTCAAAATATATTCTCTTAATAGTTCATTCTATTCCTCACCCCTTTGGCAGATATCTTTGCTTGTGTTAAGAGAATGAATGTTATTCTGCAGTGTCTGGCTCACTCCACTCTCGGATAGTTCTGCCGTCTTTGCTGATCTCCATCCGAACACAGCGTTGACCTTCTTCACCAGCTCCTGACCGCCATCTCTGATCCTGCATGCGATCTCAGAGATGTGTGTGTGTGTGTGTGTGTGTGTGCAGACCTGCGGAGACCCGGCTCTGACACACACATCCATCTGCAGATCTATATACGCTCCAGACAGCACCACGTCTCCGCTCTCCTTCACCTAGAGCCAGAACAGATCAGCGCTAAACACACACTGAAGGACTAAACACACACACCGAACGCTTCGTCACCTTGCACTGGATGTGAATCCTGTTCCCTTCCTTCCACATCTCCGTCTGCAGAGATTGTCCCGGATACACCGGCTTCACGAAACGCACATGAAGCACAGATCAGGGTTATTAACAGAAATTCATTAATTAGATGATGTGCAATCAATTTGGACGGAGAATAAACATCACTATTATTGTGATAAATTAGAAAAGCATTGAATAGACATTACAGAAAGAATTTTTACAAATACATTTTTATATTAACCTTTGCATAAATAATACAAATTATAAATAATATTGAAATGATACTTTAAATATGAAACTGCGCCAGTAGGTGGCCGCGAGTGAGTCATTAAATCACTCAGAAATTATTCTGTAATGAAGGAGTCACTGAATCACTGACTGATTCGTTCAAAGCTGTAGATTAATTCAGTAATGAATCACCGCTGTGTGTTTCTCAGCTGTGAAACAGTGCTGCTGGTGTGAAATTGCTAAACTAAACCATACTTTGGGAGTTCGTAGCGGGTTCGCCAATCATTTGAGTCAGTTCGGGAGTTCAAAGCGGGATCGCGAATCATTTGAGTCAGTTCGGGAGTTCAAAGCGGGATCTCGAATCATTTGAGTCAGTTCGTGAGTTCGTAGCGGGATCGCGAATGATTTGAGTCATTTCGAGAGTTCGTAGCGGGTTCGCGAATCATTTGAGTCATTTCGAGAGTTCGTAGCGGGATCGCGAATCATTTGAGTCATTTCGAGAGTTCGTAGCGGGATCGCGAATCATTTGAGTCATTTCGAGAGTTCATAGCGGTTAGGGAACATCCAGGTGGACACACACACACACACACACACACACACGGTGTCCAAACAACATCAAGGTCTTTATAAACTGTTACAGCACTTACTCAGATTGACAAGATTGCGGTTTGAAGTTTAGGAATTAGTTTTATTAATTTTTTTTTAATGTTTATGTCAGTTTTAATAATTTTAGCATTTCAACTTTTTTGAAAAAAAAAAAAGCTTTAATTCAATTACAGAAAACTGTTTTTAGTAGTTTCAGTCTTAGTTAACAACAATGACACATAGTTGGTTGCTTTGGGAATTAATTACTAGTTAGGAATAAAAGTTTAACTGTGTGTGCTTATTTTACATATTTATTTTTTTAAATAAAATGTAAAAATTATAAATGTTTTGTACGAGTTTCTGTCTTCTGCTGAATGCTAAAAAGATGATGCTTTAAACACCAAACAGTTGATGGTACCCATTCACTTCCATAGTATTTCTTCCTGTAGCACAGAAGTCAATGGGTGCCGTTCACGAAACGCACCTGAAGCACAGATCAGGGTTATTAACAGAAATTCATTAATTAGATGATGTGCAATCAATTTGGACGGAGAATAAACATCACTATTATTGTGATAAATGAGAAAAGCATTGAATAGATATTACAGAAAGAATTTTTACAAATAAATTTTTATATTAACCTTTGCATAAACAATACAAATTATAATATTGAAATGATACTTTAAATATGAAACTGCGCCAGTAGGTGGCCGTGAGTGAGTCATTAAATCACTCAGAAATTATTCCGTAATGAAGGAGTCACTGAATCACTGACTGATTCGTTCAAAGCTGTAGATTCATTCAGTAATGAATCACCGCTGTGTCTTTCTCAGCTGTGAAACAGTGCTGCTGGTGTGAAATTGCTAAACTAAACCATACTTTGGGAGTTCGTAGCGGGTTCGCGAATCATTTGAGTCAGTTCGGGAGTTCAAAGCGGGATCTCGAATCATTTGAGTGAGTTCGTAGCGGGATCGCGAATCATTTGAGTCATTTCGAGAGTTCGTAGCGCGTTCGCGAATCATTTTAGTCATTTCGAGAGTTCGTAGCGGGATCGCGAATCATTTGAGTCATTTCGAGAGTTCGTAGCGGGATCGCGAATCATTTGAGTCATTTCGAGAGTTCGTAGCGGGATCGCGAATCATTTGAGTCATTTCGAGAGTTCGTAGCGGGATCGCGAATCATTTGAGTCATTTCGAGAGTTCGTAGCGGTTAGGGAACATCCAGGTGGACACACACACACACACACACACACACACACACACACGGTGTCCAAACAACATCAAGGTCTTTATAAACTGTTACAGCACTTACTCCGATTGACAAGATTGCAGTTTGAAGTTTAGGAATTAGTTTTATTAATTTTTTTTTTATGTTTATGTCAGTTTTAATAATTTTAGCATTTCAACTTTTTTGAAAAAAAAAAGAAGCTTTAATTCAATTACAGAAAACTGTTTTTAGTAGTTTCAGTCTTAGTTAACAACAATGACACATAGTTGGTTGCTTTGGGAATTAATTATTAGTTAGGAATAAAAGTTTAACTGTGTGTGCTTATTTTACATATTTATTTTTTTAAATAAAATGTAAAAACTATATATGTTTTGTACGAGTTTCTGTCTTCTGCTGAATGCTAAAAAGATGATGCTTTAAACACCAAACGGTTGATTGTACCCATTCACTTCCATAGTAAGTCAATGGGTGCCGTCAACGGTTCGCTCTCAAAAAAACATCTTCTTTAGTGTTCAACAGAAAAAAAAATACTTGTTCAGGCTGAGGAAGAGTAAACGATCGCATGATTTGATTGTTTGATTCCTCTCACACAAACAATACAGTTATATGAGTGTTAATCTGAACTGTGTTTGAATATGAAGCATTTTGTGTGTGAAGACATTTGTCAATCAACCAATCAGCTGTCACTCGATTTCAGAGCCGCTAACTAGAATAAGATCACAGCTACTTTTAATTTCAGTATAAATATGGAGTTGAACACAAGGCTTGATGAACTAATACTTTGATAAAGATAAAGCATATTTATAATCATCAAGGCTCCTGCAGACGTATGTTTTAGGAAGATTGTCCAGGGTTTATTTTTTACTCTTTTCTTTTACCTGCCACCGTTCGACTCGGACACAAACACAAGATATTTTAATTTGATGAAGGTCATGGTGTTCTTCTTCAAAATATATTCTCTTAATAGTTCATTCTATTCCTCACCCCTTTGGCAGATATCTTTGCTTGTGTTAAGAGAATGAATGTTATTCTGCAGTGTCTGGCTCACTCCACTCTCGGATAGTTCTGCCGTCTTTGCTGATCTCCATCCGAACACAGCGTTGACCTTCTTCACCAGCTCCTGACCGCCATCTCTGATCCTGCATGCGATCTCAGAGATGTGTGTGTGTGTGTGTGTGTGTGCAGACCTGCGGAGACCCGGCTCTGACACACACATCCATCTGCAGATCTATATACGCTCCAGACAGCACCACGTCTCCGCTCTCCTTCACCTAGAGCCAGAACAGATCAGCGCTAAACACACACTGAAGGACTAAACACACACACCGAACGCTTCGTCACCTTGCACTGGATGTGAATCCTGTTCCCTTCCTTCCACATCTCCGTCTGCAGAGATTGTCCCGGATACACCGGCTTCACGAAACGCACATGAAGCACAGATCAGGGTTATTAACAGAAATTCATTAATTAGATGATGTGCAATCAATTTGGACGGAGAATAAACATCACTATTATTGTGATAAATTAGAAAAGCATTGAATAGACATTACAGAAAGAATTTTTACAAATACATTTTTATATTAACCTTTGCATAAATAATACAAATTATAAATAATATTGAAATGATACTTTAAATATGAAACTGCGCCAGTAGGTGGCCGCGAGTGAGTCATTAAATCACTCAGAAATTATTCTGTAATGAAGGAGTCACTGAATCACTGACTGATTCGTTCAAAGCTGTAGATTAATTCAGTAATGAATCACCGCTGTGTGTTTCTCAGCTGTGAAACAGTGCTGCTGGTGTGAAATTGCTAAACTAAACCATACTTTGGGAGTTCGTAGCGGGTTCGCCAATCATTTGAGTCAGTTCGGGAGTTCAAAGCGGGATCGCGAATCATTTGAGTCAGTTCGGGAGTTCAAAGCGGGATCTCGAATCATTTGAGTCAGTTCGTGAGTTCGTAGCGGGATCGCGAATGATTTGAGTCATTTCGAGAGTTCGTAGCGGGTTCGCGAATCATTTGAGTCATTTCGAGAGTTCGTAGCGGGATCGCGAATCATTTGAGTCATTTCGAGAGTTCGTAGCGGGATCGCGAATCATTTGAGTCATTTCGAGAGTTCGTAGCGGTTAGGGAACATCCAGGTGGACACACACACACACACGGTGTCCAAACAACATCAAGGTCTTTATAAACTGTTACAGCACTTACTCAGATTGACAAGATTGCAGTTTGAAGTTTAGGAATTAGTTTTATTAATTTTTTTTAATGTTTATGTCAGTTTTAATTTTAGCATTTCAACTTTTTTGAAAAAAAAAGAAGCTTTAATTCAATTACAGAAAACTGTTTTTAGTAGTTTCAGTCTTAGTTAACAACAATGACACATAGTTGGTTGCTTTGGGAATGAATTATTAGTTAGGAATAAAAGTTTAACTGTGTGTGCTTATTTTACATATTTATTTTTTTTAATAAAATGTAAAAATTAGATATGTTTTGTACGAGTTTCTGTCTTCTGCTGAATGCTAAAAAGATGATGCTTTAAACACCAAACGGTTGATGGTACCCATTCACTTCCATAGTATTTCTTCCTGTAGCACAGAAGTCAATGGGTGCCGTCAACGGTTCGCTCTCAAAAAACATCTTCTTTAGTGTTCAACAGAAAAAAAAACACTTGTTCAGGCTGAGGAAGAGTAAACGATCGCATGATTTGATTGTTTGATTCCTCTCACACAAACAATACAGTTATATGAGTGTTAATCTAAACTGTGTTTGAATATGATGCACTTTGTGTGTGAAGACATTTGTCAATCAACCAATCAGCTGTCACTCGATTTCAGAGCCGCTAACTGGAATAAGATCACAGCTACTTTTAATTTCAGTATAAATATGGAGTTGAACACAAGGCTTGATGAACTAATACTTTGATAAAGATAAAGCATATTTATAATCATCGAGGCTCCTGCAGAAGTATGTTTTAGGAAGATTGTCCAGGGTTTATTTTTTACTCTTTTCTTTTACCTGCCACCGTTCGACTCGGACACAAACACAAGATATTTTAATTTGATGAAGGTCATGGTGTTCTTCTTCAACCTTTGCATAAATAATACAAATTATAAATAATATTGAAATGATACTTTAAATATGAAACTGCACCAGTAGGTGGCCGAGAGTGAGTCATTAAATCACCCAGAAATTATTCCGTAATGAAGGAGTCACTGAATCACTGACTGATTCGTTCAAAGCTGTAGATTCATTCAGTAATGAATCACCGCTGTGTCTTTCTCGGCTGTGAAACAATGCTGCTGGTGTGAAATTGCTAAACTAAACCATACTTTGGGAGTTCGTAGCGGGATCGCGAATCATTTGAGTCAGTTCGTGAGTTCGTAGCGGGATCGCGAATCATTTGAGTCAGTTCGTGAGTTCGTAGCGGGATCGCGAATCATTTGAGTCATTTCGAGAGTTCGTAGCGGGATCGCAAATCATTTGAGTCATTTCGAGAGTTCGTAGCGGGATCGCGAATCATTTGAGTCATTTCGAGAGTTCGTAGCGGGATCGCGAATCATTTGAGTCATTTCGAGAGTTCGTAGCGGGATCGCGAATCATTTGAGTCATTTCGAGAGTTCGTAGCGGGATCGCGAATCATTTGAGTCATTTCGATAGTTCGTAGCGGGAACGCGAATCATTTGAGTCATTTCGATAGTTCGTAGCGGGAACGCGAATCACTTGAGTCATTTCGATAGTTCGTAGAGGGAACGCGAATCATTTGAGTCATTTCGATAGTTCGTAGCTGGAACGCGAATCATTTGTGTCATTTCTATAGTTCGTAGCGGGAACGCGAATCATTTGAGTCATTTCGAGAGTTCGTAGCGGGAACGCGAATCATTTGAGTCATTTCGAGAGTTCGTAGCGGGATCGCGAATCACTTGAGTCATTTCGAGAGTTCGTAGCGGGATCGCGAATCATTTGAGTCATTTCGAGAGTTCGTAGCAGGATCGCGAATCATTTGAATCAGTTCGGGAGTTCGGAGCGGGTTCGCCCCAGATAGCAAACGTACGTCGCGGAAACTTCTGCTGAAGAGCGCATCATCTGATAAATATCGCCTTCTTTTTGTATAGTCGTATTTTGATGTTCTGTAGATCGTCTGTTTGAGCGGTTAAATGAATCGTCTTCCCTACCTCTAAATGACATCTATACAACGTATCTTTATCACCCGAAATACGCCGGCATGTCCGTCGAGAATGAGAAGCTACTATACTTGATTAATTTAGAAATAACGATTATTTAAAATCCATATTCTGTGATTTGCTTTTCTTTGTACAAGAACGCATATAGCATGTTTAAAAGCAAACATTACATTATTTTGTATAGACTTTACATCAATGGATCTTGTCCCATTTTTGTCTTATATCCCAGGGAACACAAGTTAGGAGAAAATTGTTAGCCTGAATGCAATGTAATTCGCTTTGGATAAAAACATCTGCTAAATGCATACATTTATTTATTAAACGTATTATATTCCACTGATGTTTTCAAGGAGACACACTTTTCCTTTACTTATGTGCACAGGATCTGTGCGCTTTACATGAACATTAATATTGCTCTAAATGATCAGGCAAAAGGTGACTTATACTTCTTTACTGGAAACAAACGAGAACAAAAGCACAAAAAAGTGTTTTAACCTCGTAATCCATCATGCACTTTTAAATGGGTTTGTCCAACTATCCCTGTTAATGCAGATAAACGCGCGTGGAAGATCATTGACTACTTGTAGGTTTGAAGTGTTCAACATTACAAGATTAGTGATTGCAATTAACGATTAAATGTTTTTTATATATATATATATATATATGATGTTGAGCAAGTTACTCCAAATAAAGTAACTATGATTATTTTGTACTTCAAGTGTAATAACATTACTGTACTATTTACACACTTGTAAATGTTCAACTTGAGATGTTTGTTAAATTCACTATTGTTTTAGACAAATGTTCAATAGTCTATACAGTATTTAATGCAATTACTGTACATCCTGCCTATAAGTGAACTCCAGAATAATTCTGAGCAATAGACTACTCAATAATTAGTCCCATCAACACTTACCTGTCTACATAACTATATAACTTCCTGGAAAGTTCAGCTTCAAGTCTTCTCAAACACTACTGAACCTGCTATTTGTGCTCTTCAGGAGCACTGCTTAATTACAGACAGGGCCGTTGGATCAGTGTTGAATTTGACAGAATTGATCACCCTCATTATTATAATTAAGAGCTGATTCATGGCTTCAGTTCATGTAGTTCTTTACCTCCACAGCAGATATTAAAATTATGGAATGTACACCCAGCCATGGCTTACCTCACATATTACATTTAATATTTTATTTAGAAGCACCATTAAAATGCTTTCAGTATCTATTGAGAATGGTTACAAAGACACTCATTTTTAGATATTTAACTCTACAAGGTAGAAACCTCAGGAGGAAGCACATCTATTATCTCTTCTAGGGAAAGATGAAGTGAAGTTGCTTTTAAATAATAAACTTGAGATATATTCAATACAAATATTAAAAACGACAGAATGGACAAAGGTAGGCGAGACCATGCTACATTGTGAACTGTAACAAATCAGGGAAACTGTTAGGCAAGACTAAATGATTTGAGTTGGATATTGTGTAGAGATTATGTTGTGAATGGCATCTCTCTCCAGAACAGAAATCCATAATATTGGCAGTATGCAGGGTGCAGACACTGGTGATGGACTGTGATGAGACACAGGTGTGGGACAGATCGTGACCAGGGCTGAATCTGGGTGTCTTAAGGCAGGGGTACATGGTGCGAATTCGGATGGTCGGAAGATCGTATGTCCACGCACACGGCACGAGTGAGTTTATCTGAAAATCGTACGGACGAGATGATATACGACACGATTTTACAACCTGCGAATTCCAGAAGCAATCGCACGAAGTTGATAGACGCGTTCGACTTGAAGCAGCGCTGCACGCACAGAAGGATCACTGTATGACATTACCGCGAGAGCGATAAGAGAGCACACATATCCAATGCATTCAAATTGCTCTCGCGGTACTTTGATGTCATACAGGTGATCATTCTGTGCATGCAGCGGTGCAAGTGGAACGCGCCGAATATAACTGCTCTCCCTCTCTCATAACTGCATATAAAATATTGATACGAGCCGTGACTGTTTCCTACACGTACAGGTTATTTTTCAGCAATAGGAAACCGGGACGTTTGGTCACCCTGTGTGTGTGTGTGTGTTGGTTTATAAATATCTGAAATAGGTATTACAATGTAAACATGGTTTGTGAGGACAATTCCTGTGCCCTCGTAACCCAAATGGCTTTTAAAAATACTATACGATTTAATAGAAATTTTAAACATGCATTTTCCGTGATGGATAGAGGTAGTGTATGGGGATATACAGAATACCGTTACGTTTATGGAGAGTCCCTGTAAACTACATATGCGTGTGTGAGCGAGAAATAAAAAGGCATTGGAATACGTTGCCACATTCGCTGTGTCGCTGCCGTCTTCGTCTTTCTTCTTCTGTGGTTTTCCTAGTTCGTGATTGGTCAACTTCAGATAAATCAACAAATCGGCTCGTTCAACCGCACAAATGGCACGAATTCAAACCGATAGCTCACAAACTTTTTAGACATGTTTAAAAATCATCGGGAGGTCGGGAAATGCTCGTAAGCCACTCTGCTCGGCTCATAATTCATCGCAAATGATACGAGCCGCGACCATAAGAGAATACGCGATTTCCACACGACTGAAAAAAATCGCATGCGAACTCGTACGACAGCAAAAATCGCACCGTGTACGACCGCCTTTAGGAGATCACAGGCTGGACTGTCCTAAGGTATTGGGTGAAGAAAAGAAACAGTAACAGCATTTTATGTCACAATGTACACAAAAAGAGCATCACATCATATAAAGCACATTATTATTCATTAGCTTGGGTTAAACTAATTTTTAGTTTGTTGGATCAGCAGCTATGCTAATGATGTCTCTCTGTGTTTCTCTGTTTCTGCTGGATCTTCATCCCGTGGTAACTAGGATTTACACAAGCTCCAGTCTGGATCCAAAACACCTGAGAAGAGATGATGCTGACCCTCAGAGGACCTCAGATGATGCTGACCCTGAATCAACAACAGAACTAACAAATATTGTGACTGCATCATATAATAGTTGCTGTTAATAATGTTCATCGTCTGGCTGACTACGTTTTGTATTAATTTTTCTAAAAATCGCTCGGCAGTGAGTTTGGTCTGTTAATATCACTGTATTAGTACATTAAGCGATCACAGCGTCGCGTCTTGTCTCGCGGAGGGGAGCAAAGCGGTTCTGGATGGAGATCTCGAAGGCAGGAGGGGGAGAAGTCATGGAAGTCACTCACACACTCTCTCTCTCTCTCTCTCTCTCACACACACACACACGCTGTGTGGCTGAGTTCAAACAAACGAATATCCCGGAGTAATTCATTTACTCAAACAGTACACTGACTGAATGCTGTGAAGACCGAACTGAAGATGAACACCGAGCCGAGCCAGATAACGAACGAACACGCCCACTGCTGGAGCAGTTCTCGTTCTCGAGTCAAGAACCGGTTGCTTCGGTTTTCGGATCACCAGTACACTCAACCGAGAATCGTTTCTGTCGGACGCGTCCGATTTGAGAACCCATGAACTGATGATACTGCGCATGCGTGTAATATTTTGTTAAACATCCGAAAGTGTGATAAAATAACTATATATCTATATTTTTAGATGAATGTTTCCAATCTGTATATTGTGTATAATGTATAAGCCAAATGGGTTTTCAGGGAAGTTGGACAATAATTAAGACTCTAAAGACTCTATGTTTAATAGGAATAAGGGATGCTTTATGAAATATCTGTACTGTATTTATAGTTAATGTGTGGGAAGTCGTGGCCTAATGGTTAGAGAGTTGGACTCCCAATCGAAGGGTTGTGAGTTCGAGTCTCGGGCCGTCAGGAATTGTGGGTGGGGGGGAGTGCATGAACAGTTCTCTCTCCACCTTCAATACCACGACTGAGACCCTTGAGCAAGACATCGAACCCCCAACTGCTCCCCGGGCGCCGCAGCATAAATGATGAACACTGCTCCGGGTGTGTGCTCACAGTGTGTGTGTGTGTGTTCACTGCTCTGTGTGTGTGTTCACAGTGTGTGTGTGTGTGTGTTCACCAGAGATGTATAAAGTACTAGAGACCCATACTTGAGTAAAAGTACAAGTGCTCTATCAAAAAAGTGACTTGAGTAGAAGTTGAAGTGCTCTTTAAGCACCACACTTAAGAAGAAGTACTAAAGTATTCAACATTTTTTGTACTTAAGTATTGCAAGTAGTCTATTTTAAAATGTACTACTCAAGTACTGAAAGTAAAAGTACAAGTATTGTTATGTAGTTATTAAAGAAAGTATTCAAAAGTTTGGACATTGTTTTTGCTATTTCAAATGATTAACCTAAAGGACAATCACAATTCCTTTGATTGTAACTTCTTGTAAACAAAAAGCAGATAAAAGGGTTATTTCGCCCAATTTGCAAAATTATGTCATTAATAACTCACCCTCATGTTGTTTCAAAGATGTAAGACCTCCGTTTATCTTTGGAACACAGTTTAAAATATTTTAGATTTAGTCTGAGAGCTCAGTCCCTCCATTGAAGCTGTGTGTATACTGTCCATGTCCAGAATGGTAAGAAAAACATCTTCAAAGTAGTCCATGTGACATCAGAGGGTCAGTTAAATATAAAAAATAGCAAAAACTACGACTTTATTCAGCATTGTCTTCTCTTCCGTGTCTTTTGTTAGAAAGTTCAAAACAAAGCAGTTTGTGATATCCGGTTCGTGAACGACATCATTAGATGTAACCGGATCTTTTTGAAAACAGTTCACCAAATCGAACTGATTCGTTTTAAACGGTTCGCGTCTCCAATACGCATTAATCCACAAATGACTTAAGCTGTTAACTTTTTTTAATGTGGCTGACACTCCCTCTGAGTTAAAACTAGGGATGCTCCGATCACGATCGGCCGATCGTTAATGCGCATCTCGTCAGTAAAGCCGGTTTTCTAATCAGCGGTTAATTCCCTCAGGTGCGTGATTTCACATAGAGCAGCTGTTACTACACAGAGCCGTTGTTAACTGAGAAGATGCGCCAATAAACGCTGAAAATTAACGTGAATTGCGCATCTTCTCTATTAACAACGGCTCTGTGTAGTAACAGCTGGAGACTTAGGTCTCTGCAGAGCAAAAGTGGGCGTTTATCACCATGTGGGTGGTTTAAAACTGCTGGGTGTTTCTGAATCATGCAATCTAAATGATCCCCCTTACCCAACCCCACCCCTAAACCTAACGTCACTATTACATCAACTAATCAGGTATCATGGTATAAAAACACCTTGATCTTGTAACTTTCCTGCAGAGACCTATACTTGAACAGCTGCTCTATGTGAAATCACGCACCTGATGGAATTAACCGCTGATTAGAAAACCGGCTTTACTGACGAGAAGCGCATAACGATCGGCCGAGTACACTGACTGAATGCTGTGAAGAGAGAACTGAAGATGAACACCGAGCCGAGCCAGATAACGAACAATAGACTGACTCGTTCACGAGTCAAGAACCGTTGACGAATTCGTGTCCGATTCGAGAACCGAGGAGCTGATGATACTGCGCATCTGTGATTCAGCGTGAAGCAAACCGACACACAGAGCGTCTGAACCGAACTGATTCTTTTGGTGATTGATTGATTCTGAACTGATTCTGTGCTAATGTTATTAGCCCAGGTAAACCGAAGGCTTGCAATCATCGCCAATGACGTCATTACGTAGAGCGCAAAAGAACCGGTAAACTGTTTTCTTCAACCGGTTTATTGAATCAAACTGTCAGAAAGAACTACTGGTGATCCGGAAACCGATGCAACCGGTTCTTGACTCGTGAACGAGTCATTATCTGTCTCGGCTCGGTGTTCATCTCCCTCTTCACATCAGTTCAGTCAGCACGCGCAGTCTTCTTAATCGCTTGATTCGCTCAATGATGTGCCAGCTTCATCAAACCTGCCATCTACAGTTCTGGCAGTGGTAATGTGGGTAACGAGTAACGATGCAGCACATAACAAAAATAACGGAGTAAAAGTATTAAACTCATCGAAAATATGTACTGAAGAAAAAGTGGAAGTAGGGGAAAAAAAGAATACTCTAGTAAAGTACAGATACCGCCTTTTAGTACTTAAGTACAGTAGTGAAGTAGTTCTACTCCGTTACTATACATCTCTGGTGTTCACTGCTCTGTGTGTGTGCACTTCGGATGGGTTAAATGCAGAGCACAAATTCTGAGTATGGGTCACCATACTTGGCTGAATGTCACGTCACTTTCACTTCCACTTTCATGATGACACATTCACAAACTGAGTTTGTAGTAAACAGAACATGAACACGAGTAGAGCGATTCTCGTTCTCGAGTCAAGAACCGGTTGCATCGGTTTTCAGATCATCAGTAATCGTTGAGAATCGTTGAGAACCGATGAACTGATGATACTGCGCATGCGCGATTCAGCGTGAAGCAGACTGACTCACAGCATGTCTGAACCGAAGGGATTCTTTTGGTGATTGATTCTGATTCTGTGCTAGTAATGTTATGAGCGCGGGTATTTCGAGGGCTTGGATGAAACATTCATTTAATAACGAATACATCGCAATGGATTATGTTTAGTAAGTGGATCATGGTTTCTGCGCTGATGAAACCTAATTTATTTACTTTATATCTTCAAGACTTAAATCCTCATATGCACATTATTGCTGTTACTGTATTTAGGTGTTGTTGCAAAACTCAAATGTAAACTTTTCATCATTATGAGGTTTTTAACTGATTAAAGTTATGATTACTGACTTTATATATTTGAATGTTTGATAGACGTATGCCATTACGTCATCGCCAATGACGTCATTACGTCGAGCGTAAAAGAACCGATGAACAGTTTTTTTCAACTGGTTTATTGAATCGAAACGTCTGAAAGAACCGGTTTGCGGAAAAGAATCGAACTTCCCATCACCAACAGCTCCTTCTTCTTCTTTTCAAGTTTAATGGCGGTTGGCAAACCAAACTTAAATGGTGCATTCTCGCCACCTACTGGATTGGAGTGTGGATAACGTTATGGTAGCAGTGACCTAAATTCTGTTAATTAAATGAGTTTAAGTAAATTAAATAATTATTTGTATATTTTAAATTGCTTTGGGCCATTACCTAATAATGCTTGGATGGAAAAAAACTTCCATTTCCATTTCTCTTAATGCTTGAAATAATTAAAATCTTTCTCTTGCATAAGCCTCATATTTTAATAATACATGTTACTGTTTCCATATTTTCTGAACTACATTTGTCAGAATACCCAGTCTGGTGTTTCCCAAACTTGACCATACTTTGATTTAATAGACAATGGCCGATGCGCATTCTTGAAATTAAAACATCCTTCCTCCTATTTCCAATATTTCTTCTTTCTAAACCAACTGTTCCTTGACTGTTGTATAAATGTCGACCCTTATTTCCACTGTCCCACTCCTTCTGCCATTTCTTCCTAATTTCCTTTGCTATTATACTTTTTATCTCAGTCTTACTCAATGCAATATTAATATCAACTTCTGTAAATGTTATGGCCTGTTTGGCTAAACTATCCACCACTTCGTTTCCTACCTTCCCCACATGCGCCGGTATCCAAAGAAAATGAATAATGATTCCCAATTGTCTGGTTCTAAAAAGACTTTGTAATATTTCATAAATTAAATCCTGTCTAGCTAAAGAAATACCACTTGCAAGACTTTCAATTGCAGATAGAGAGTCTGTGACAGGGTGACCTGTCCCTGTTGGTTAGCGCAACACACACACACACACACACACACACACACACACACACACACACACACACCTCATCCTCCGTTCCACACGCACGCCATTAGCACGCTGGTCATCATACACGCAAACACAGCCACTCCATTTCCATCCCCTTCAGAATCCCTGCTGCGCATAACAACATGTCTACATACCTGAGTTGTGTTTGGTTCCGTTTCTATGTTTTATGTTTCGTCATGTTATGTTAATACATACCTGTTTTCGGTGTTTGTCAGCGTCTGTGTTGCCGGTCTTTCGCGTTGCTTCTCCTCCATCGATCGACCGAACCCGAGCGCCACCCTGCGGCCTGGATAAATAGTGCCAGGACCGCTGTGTGTGGCCGCGTCGGCGCGAAGCAACCGGAAGTCGACTCGTCCATTGTCTTGGTTCGTTAGGGGGGGTAATGGAAATTTGTTATTTTTATTATTATTATTATTATTATGCTAATTTTTATGTGTCTACATTTGTATTTGTTATTTTTGGTTTGGAGTTTGTTTCTGTAAATATTTTGCTATTTTTGTGAGTATATATTTTTGTGATGTTGTGAAAATTGTACATACTCACCTGAAATACTTACCCACTAATTTATGCAATGGTTTTAAGAAAAGGGGCGGGGCTTGGACTAAAAAGGGGAGCCCCAAAGAATTTTCGGGGTCAGTTAACCTGGCGAGCGAGTGTGCAAGTGTGGTGCCTTGAGCAATCTATCATTGGAGGAGTTTACGTGGAGATATATATATATATATATATATATATATATATATATATATATATATATATATAAATATAAATATAAATATAAATATAAATGCACTGTAAATAAACATCACTTTACACCTTACATTTCTGCAAGTGTTGCCATTATTTAATTATTGATTTATTTATTTTTTATTTTTTTTGGGGCAAACCCAGTTACGCCTGACAGCGGGCCTGTGAAGACCCGTTTGTCCCACAGAGTCTGTGCATATAACTGATAGGATTGGCTGAACTTCTTCAACCCACTGAAATGCTAATATAATTGCTATTAATTCTGAAGTAAATACTGAAAAGTGATTTGATGTTTTTTTCAAAATGTTGACTTTAAATTGAGGTAGAAATACTGCAGCAGATGTTGTATCTGGATCTTTTGAGCCACCAGTATATATCTGGATGGCACTATAATATACATGATCTATGTAATCTTGTACCGTTACGCTATCCAGGATATTCTCCGCATTATGTTTGTCTTTGTGTAACTGGATATCAATTGAAGGCATGGGAAAAAACCAAGGAGGAATTGCTGGCAGAACCACACTGGTGGCAATATTAAAATCACTAATCCCCATGTCTCTTGCTTCCTCATTAATAAACCATCCAAAACTTGTTCGTTTTTTATGGCTATATTCCCAACAGTCACTTAAAACATTCTTAACTGGATGATTTTCCGATTGACCTTTTATGTTTGCTCAGTATCTCATTCTTAACTGAATCCTTCTCATTCCTAGTGGCATTACTCCCGTCTCAATGTTCAGTGATGGCACTGGTGATGACCTTATTGCTCCACAACATATCCTTAACGCTTGATTCTGAATTGCCTCAATCTTAGCAAGTTGAGTTTTTGAGGCAGAACTAGACACCATGCGACCATAATCTATATTTGCTCCAATTAGTGCCACATAAATACTTTTGAGTGATTGCCGATATGCTCCCCATTCAGCTCCAGCTAGACATCTCATTATATTTATCACTTTTTTACATTTATCTATTATTTTCTCTATATGTACTCTGAAATGTAATTTTGAGTCCATCCATACTCCTAAAAACCTAACAACTGATGTCTGCTCCAATGTTTCTCTATATACATTTTGATATCTATAGGGTTCGTCTTCTTTTTTGAAAAACAAATTACTTGTGTTCTTGCCATAGAGAGCCTAAAGCACCATTTATTTGCCCAGTTTTCTATCAAGTTGACAGCATTTTGAACACTCAAAAAAAAAGTTGTTGAACGAAGTTAAAAAAATTTTAGCAAACTTTTCCACGAAATTTAATTACATTTTCCAACCAAAATCGAATTAGTTTGAAACGATTTGTAGTAATCTTGTTGTATAAACTTAAATTCTTTTAGTGAAGATTACAAAAAGAAAATTGGCCATTCCTGCTAGATAAAGTTTTGTCATGCCTAATAGAGAAGATTTTGTCAGGTTAACTACTCTGAATTTTGTCAGACCTACCATATCTAACAATGCCATGTTAACTACATTCAATTTGGTCATGTCTACTAGAAACAATTTAAATCATTAAACTTATCTAACTTGACTCTTCTGTTCTATTAAATTAAAACCTTTTTAATGTATACCCATAGTCTACTGTGAACAAAAAGTGAATGTTAAAGTTTTGTAAAAATCTGTATTGAAAACTTGAGCACATTTAACCTTGCATGCCTTCTTCAAAGTTCAAAAATGATAATGCAAATAAAACATGAGCATACAAGAGAATAACAGCATTTTATTTTATTTTTATTTTTTAATTTTTTTAACATGAGATTACATTAATTTTTTGCTAGGAAGAAAATAGGCAAGAAAAATTTACCAACAAATGATGTTCCTGTTCTATAGTGAATGTAGTTCTATAGTGTTCTATTACAAGAAAAAACAGTTACCCCAATAAGTCATGCTTCAATTAATTATATTTTATTGTTATTTATGTTATATTGTTGGAACATACCTACCCCAAACTGGAAAGATATGTCAGGAAGGGTTGGTGATTTCTGATGTGTTCAGAATCTGAAACGATATTGCAGATCATAAGTAAAAGTAAAGAGTTAGATTTGTATAAAATATTTCTGACTTAAATTTCCCCCCTAAAATCTAAGCATTAAATTCAGCAAAAAAAAAAAAAAAAGCACACTGAGAAGAATGTGAAATATTTTATGTATAATGGTGGTTAAAACCCTGGCTGAGAAGGTAACAAAAGCAAAAACATACTAGAAGATAGCAAATTTTGCTTATCACAAAGCAGACAAGTTACTAGCAGGTAAAGAGAAGCATGATGTCACTAGCAGGTGAGTAGATGATGCTGATGTCACTAGCAGGTGAGTAGATGATGCTGATGTCACTAGCAGGTGTGTAGATGATGCTGATGTCACTGGCCGGTGTGTAGATGATGCTGATGTCACTGGCCGGTGTGTAGATGATGCTGATGTCACTAGCAGGTGTGTAGATGATGCTGATGTCACTGGCCGGTGTTTAGATGATGCTGATGTCACTAGCAGGTGTGTAGATGATGCTGATGTCACTGGCAGGTGAGTAGAAGATGCTGATGTCACTAGCAGGTGAGTAGATGATGCTGATGTCACTAGCAGGTGAGTAGATGATGCTGATGTCACTGGCAGGTGAGTAGAAGATGCTGATGTCACTAGCAGGTGAGTAGATGATGCTGATGTCACTAGCAGGTGAGTAGATGATGCTGATGTCACTGGCAGGTGAGTAGAAGATGCTGATGTCACTAGCAGGTGAGTAGATGATGCTGATGTCACTAGCAGGTGAGTAGAAGATGCTGATGTCACTAGCAGGTGTGTAGATGATGCTGATGTCACTGGCCGGTGTGTAGATGATGCTGATGTCACTGGCCGGTGTGTAGATGATGCTGATGTCACTAGCAGGTGTGTAGATGATGCTGATGTCACTGGCCGGTGTTTAGATGATGCTGATGTCACTGGCCGGTGTTTAGATGATGCTGATGTCACTGGCAGGTGAGTAGAAGATGCTGATGTCACTAGCAGGTGAGTAGATGATGCTGATGTCACTAGCAGGTGAGTAGATGATGCTGATGTCACTGGCCGGTGTGTAGATGATGCTGATGTCACTGGCCGGTGTGTAGATGATGCTGATGTCACTAGCAGGTGTGTAGATGATGCTGATGTCACTGGCCGGTGTTTAGATGATGCTGATGTCACTAGCAGGTGTGTAGATGATGCTGATGTCACTGGCAGGTGAGTAGAAGATGCTGATGTCACTAGCAGGTGAGTAGATGATGCTGATGTCACTAGCAGGTGTGTGGATGACGCTGATGTCACTAGCAGGTGAGTGGATGACACTGATGTCACTAGCAGGTGTTTAGATGACGCTGATGTCACTAGCAGGTGAGTAGATGATGCTGATGTCACTAGCAGGTGTGTGGATGATGCTGATGTCACTAGCAGGTGTGTAGATGACGCTGATGTCACTAGCAGGTGTGTAGATGATGCTGATGTCACTAGCAGGTGTGTAGATGACGCTGATGTCACTGGCAGGTGTGTAGATGATGCTGATGTCACTAGCAGGTGAGTAGATGATGCTGATGTCACTGGCCGGTGTTTAGATGACGCTGATGTCACTAGCAGGTGTGTAGATGATGCTGATGTCACTAGCAGGTGTGTAGATGACGCTGATGTCACTAGCAGGTGTGTAGATGATGCTGATGTCACTAGCAGGTGAGTAGATGATGCTGATGTCACTAGCAGGCGAGTAGATGATGCTGATGTCACTAGCAGGTGTGTAGATGATGCTGATGTCACTGGCCGGTGTGTAGATGATGCTGATGTCACTGGCCGGTGAGTAGATGATGCTGATGTCACTGGCCGGTGTGTAGATGATGCTGATGTCACTAGCAGGTGTGTAGATGACGCTGATGTCACTAGCAGGTGTGTAGATGATGCTGATGTCACTGGCCGGTGAGTAGATGATGCTGATGTCACTGGCCGGTGTGTAGATGACGCTGATGTCACTAGCAGGTGTGTAGATGATGCTGATGTCACTAGCAGGCGAGTAGATGATGCTGATGTCACTAGCAGGTGTGTAGATGATGCTGATGTCACTGGCCGGTGAGTAGATGATGCTGATGTCACTGGCCGGTGTGTAGATGACGCTGATGTCACTAGCAGGTGTGTAGATGATGCTGATGTCACTGGCCGGTGAGTAGATGATGCTGATGTCACTGGCCGGTGTTTAGATGACGCTGATGTCACTAGCAGGTGAGTAGATGATGCTGATGTCACTAGCAGGTGTGTAGATGATGCTGATGTCACTGGCCGGTGTTTAGATGACGCTGATGTCACTAGCAGGTGAGTAGATGACGCTGATGTCACTAGCAGGTGAAGAGAAGCATGATGTCACTAGCAGGTGAGTAGATGATGCTGATGTCACTGGCCGGTGTTTAGATGACGCTGATGTCACTAGCAGGTGAGTAGATGATGCTGATGTCACTAGCAGGTGAGTAGATGATGCTGATGTCACTGGCCGGTGTTTAGATGACGCTGATGTCACTAGCAGGTGAGTAGATGATGCTGATGTCACTAGCAGGTGAGTAGATGATGCTGATGTCACTAGCAGGTGTTTTTTCCAGCTCCTTAATTCTTCCCATGCCTCAGCAAGAGCACTTAATAAAGCAAACAACAATACATGTATTATTTTGTGTTAAACATAACACTTTAATAAAAACAATTCAATAATTTGGAAAGTTACTATCACATTTATGCAATAATATACCAATTACTCAGAACATTAATTCAAAGTTAAATAACCTACAAACCATTAAAAAATAAATTGAATTCTGCTTGTACAACAGATGTTTGTTCAACTGCTCGTATTTTCTACATTGTTGTGGATTTTATTGATAACTTTAAATGTCTTTGTTAATTCTGTGTGACTTAAGCCAGAAAGAGAGCAGTATAAAAGGGTGATGGCAAAAGTATAAACACACCGCTTGACTAGCCTGCGCGACTGTTAGCATAACTGCTACCATGTGCTACATTAAATGTAAACGTTACATCTAACAATACAAATAAAACATACTATATTTGATTAATGTCTATAGTTGCCGATAAGCTATTAATATAAGTTATTGTTTTAGTTAACACATTACACTCACCTGGGACTGGACGGCTGTTGTAATCGTGCTCCTGCACCATCTCGACATGTAATGCTCTGCACCACAAACAGCCGTTTTGACGCGTGATTTAACGTCTCCGCAACTTTTCCACGCAAACCTGGAAGTCACAGCCCACGGTGCGAGATCGACCGTACTCCGGTTGGACACGGACCTCATCCTCCATGAAGTTCTTAGCACACACTAAAGTACCTTTCCTCACAGTAATTGCCGCCTCCTCCTCTCGCTGTATAGCCCAATTTCAAAGCTTTTTTTTTTTTTCGTCGGTGGGAAAACCCTGAAATGATAAATACGTTTTTTTTTGTTTAGTTTTTTTGAATTAGAACACAGAGGCATACTATACACATCTGAATACTTTTGGTCTCTGCCATTTTTCGGCAAGCGAATGAACTCTATAGCGCTTTCACTGGAAAATAACTTGAGATCTGGGATTCGGAGCGAGTTCGCAAAACATTTGATTCAGATCGGGACTCCGAAAGCGTTTTGCGAATCATTTGATCCGGGCTTCGGAGTTTGCAAAACATTTGATTCAGATCGGGAATCGAAGCGCGTTTCGTGAATCATCTGAGATCACGTCTTTCGAGCGGATTTGCAAAACATTTGATTCTATCATGTACTTGTCTATATCAACTTTTAATAAAGAGAAAAGAGGTTTAGAGACAGATTTTTGTTAAAAGCCTGTTAGTAATCCCACAGTTCATAGCATCAGTAACTGTATAATTTAGTAAGGGAAAATTAAAACAAAATAGGATGAGTTTCAATTTTTATTTTATTTTTGTAGCAATGGTCATCTTAACCTCTGTGCAGTGTTCAGGGTATTTCAGGACCCCAAATTAAATTTAATTCTAATACTGGATCATACAAGTGTTTATTTGAGTTGAATATTTCGATATTCATGTAAAGAAATGAAACCATAATTTGATAAGTTTACATTTACATTTGTTAATTTAGCAGACGCTTTTATCCAAAGCGACTTATAAATGAGGATAAAAAACAAAAACAACAAAAAGAGCAACAAAGGTTTATAAGCGAGAGTAAACAAGATTCATGCAAAATGAAGGCTGATATTGTCGGATATGTTAAGAAATAATATAAAATAAAAATGCTAAAAAATTTTGCCAAAATATTTGACTCAAAAAGTCCAGATGATTCAAGCTGTTCGTGACTGTGAGTGTAACAGCAGCAGCAGAGATTATTAACCGTAAATGAAAAAATGTTTCAACTCTGATTCCTCCATTTAAAAAAATAAATAGAAATGTAGCAAAACATTAGATTCAGATGATATGTAGAAGTCTCTGTGATTATCAGTGTCAGACTGTGTGTGTTGTTTTGTCCGCGGCTCGTGGGACAGGCGTACTACTCTGACTGTGACATCATCATCCTGGGGAGGGACTTTGAGAGGATTCAGATCATCCCAGGAGCCAAACACGGGAACACACACACACACACACACACACACATGCATGTGAAGCTGTTTTATTGCTCTCATGGTACCGTGATGTCATACTTGATATGACATACTTGATATATTCAATACAAAAATTAAAAACATTTTAACAACAGAATGGACAAAGGTAGGCGAGACCATGCTACATTGTGAACTGTAACAAATCAGGGAAACTGTTAGGCAAGACTAAATGATTTGAGTTGGATATTGTGTAGAGATTATGTTGTGAATGGCATCTCTCTCCAGAACAGAAATCCATAATATTGGCAGTATGCAGGGTGCAGACACTGGTGATGGACTGTGATGAGACACAGGTGTGGGACAGATCGTGCCCAGGGCTGAATCTGGGTGTCTTATGCCGCGTTTCCACCGAAATTACCCGGAACATTTGTACCAGGAACTTTTTTTCCCAAGAACTCCCATCCCACCCCCCGCCCCCCCCTCCCCCCGACCTGTTGCTTTCTGTGTTTCCACGGTGGTGTAAAGTACTGGGAAGATTAGGCAAATAGACTGGTGATGTAGGTCTGCGCGTTTCTCAATACAAAGTATGCTGATTTTGGACGTGCATCCTCGGTAGTTCAGACTTTGCTCATTGGATTCGGGAGTGTGATGTCCGCGATGACACAAATCCGGTACATCTGTAAACAGCAGCGTACTTCATAACCCAGATAGCAAATGACATGTGGCCCAGTTCTGGCCCACATCTCCCATATTCTTCTGGCCCACATAACGCACGGAATGACGGCGATGACTCAACCTGAGTCTGGCTGACATATGTCAGCCACAACTGAACCAGATCTGGGCCACATCTCAGAAATGGTGTGGGTGACATCTGGGCCAGATCTGGCCCAGTTTTGTCTGACAGAAGTCAGCCACAACTTTACCAGATCCATGCCGCATCTCACAAATGGCATGGGCGACACCTGGCCCAGATGTCAACCACGCCATTTCTGACATGTGGCCCAGATCTGGTTCAGTTGTGGCTGACATATGTCAGCCAGACTCAGGTTGAGTCATCGCCGTCATTCCGCGCGTTATGTGGGCCATTTGTGGCTGACTTCTGGGTTAGATATGGCCCATACTAACCCTTTCTAGACACAAAAGAATATGTAATTCATCCAGAATAAAGAAAACACTCATGTAGTCTAAACTGCTTTATTAAAATATAAAAATTAGACAAATAAATATACATACATGAATACAACTGCATGTATAGATATAAAACAAATACATTTACATTATTACAAAATAAAAAATACAGATAAATATTTATAAATATAGTTAAATACACATTAACATTACATTTACATTAAGCAGACACTTTTATCCAAAGCAACTTACAAATGAGGACAATGGAAGCAATCAAAATCAACAAAAGAGCAATGATATACAGGTGCTGGTCATATAATTAGAATATCATCAAAAAGTTGATTTATTTCACTAATTCCATTCAAAAAGTGAAACTTGTGTATTATATTTATTCATTACACACAGACTGATATATTTCAAATGTTTATTTCTTTTAATTTTGATGTTTATAACTGACAGCTAAATTCAGACGTGGCAGAGAGGAGTGAGTATGAGAAACATTCAGATACACAGGCTGATTCAGTCTTCTGAATTGGGAGTAGCGAACATGCATTATAAACATCTTTCAAATTAGAATCTGTTGGGGAGATAAAATGTGCAAGATAACGTATATGTACTAATAAAAACATCAAACAAAAAAAAATGTATCTTTTACTCTCCAGTACTGAAAGCAGAACTGATATGGGAGCCCTTGATACTAGCCGCATTTCCACTGTCGGGCCAGTGCGAGCCAGGGTTTAAAGCGGGTCGGGCGGGGCTCATAGCCTCAGGCCAGTAGCACGAGGCCAGAATAGCGCAGGGTTTCCACAGTGGAGCTTGAAGCACCGCTGCACGTCACTAAAACACGCCCTTTACACGCCTCTCAGAACAACGTCATGCAAAATTAATCACACATAAACACACTTATTTCTATTTTATTTATTTATTTATTTTTAACGCTTATGAAAATAGCCTGCTTATTCAGTCGAGTCTGTTTCTGTTTATTAGCCACAGTATAGCTGTCATATTTATAATGAATGATAATATCTCTATTTTTATAAAAGCTCCCGAACAAAAAAACATTATTAGTCTATATTCTTTTATGATAGGCAACGTGAGATAAACTCTGGAGACGAGGCTTGTGACAGATAATATAAGTTACTTAATAAATACACGACTGTGATAGAGAATAAGAAGCTGACGTCTGATTTCTTCAAGCGGTCATATTTTACCATGTTTACTATGGTAATATGTTTAGCGTGCATATCTTTTTCATCGCTTATACATATTTCTGCCTTGCATGGTGATTATCCACATTGGATCAAGTTATTTCAAAGACTCGCTGCTGACTGAAAGAGAGTTTTGAGCTCGACTTATTTAAAAAAGTGTTTAATGCTGGTGTTAAAGCTGTTATCTTTCTGAAATGATCCGCAGCTTAGACTCGCTATTTTTATAAAAGCTCACAAACAAAAATCATTTTTATATTTTGGTGATATGCAACGTGGAGCTAAACTCTTGAAACGAGACGACAGATAAAATGTTACTTAATAAATACACAATTTTGATAGAGAATAAGAAGCTGACGTCTGATTTCTCCAAGCGGTCATATTTAACATGTTTACTATGGTAACGTTAATGTTTAGCGTGCATAGTCTTTTACATCGCTTATACATATTTCTGCTTTGTTTAGTGATTATGATCCACATTGGATCAAGTTATTTCAAACACTTGCTGCTAACTAAGAGTGAGTTTTGAGCTCAACTGATTTTAAAACGTCTTTAATGCTGGTGTTAAAGCTGTTATCTTTCTGAAATGATCCGCGCTGATGCTCTCTAGACACGGAGAAACTCCGCCTTTGTTCATAGCCCCTCCTCTAGCCCCAGCTGGCCCGCTTTGGCCCAAGGTTTTCGTCTGGCCGAGGAAGCCCCGGCGAGGCACGATCAAGCCCCGGAAGTGACAGTGGAAACGCGACTGGCCCTGGCACGCACTAGCACGCCCGGTCTTAGCTCGATAGTGGAAACACGGCTACTGTGACACAGCTCTTTCAAATTAACATTACCTTTTTTGCAGTGGCGGTAGTTTGTATGTCCATCTATAGTTGCCATCATCTAAGGTCTTTTGAGTACTGGTATCATCTGAAGTCCTCACAAGTCCTGTGCTGTGCAGTTTCTAATAACCCTGGGATGGACATTTGCAGAAACAGGAAGGCAAAGGGAGAAAGATTAGCATAGCTGCTGTTCATATCATTTCAGGCAATGTGCACTTTTTACTATTTCATCAATGGAGTACATTGAGTACTTTTTTGAATCTAGTAGGTTTAAACTGAAATAATTTTTCTAGATCCCTTAATAAACATATTATTTGTTGTCTGTTTTTGGGGAACAGACACAGTCTCTATAGAATGGACTGCATATGCCAGAGTAACATTTAATACATTTTAATAAAATTTAACTGGGAGGAACATCATAACTGTAATTTACACAACCATTCAAGAGTTTGGGGTCTGTAAGATATTTTATGCCTTTATAAAAAATCTCTTATGCTCACCACGGCTCCATTTATTGAATCAAATTAGAGTAAAATAGTAACACTGTGACTATTACAATACAAAACAACTCTTTTCTATGTGAATATTATGTTAAAATGTAATTTATTCCTTTGATCAAAGCTGAATTTTCAGCATCATTACTCCAGTCTTCAGTGACAAATCTTCAGAAATCATTCTAATATGATGATTTATTGCTCAAGAAACATTTCTGATTATGATCAATGTTAAAATACAGATGTGCTGAATTTTTTTTTGTTGGATTCATTGTTACATAGACTCTAAACATTTTAATGTTAGTGTTACATGCATCAAATTGTTCAAAATCATCTGTTTCAAATAGTGTTCCTGTAGCTCAACTGTGAGCACTAGCAAGCAAGTAAGCGCAAGGTTGGGGGTTCGATTCCCCAGGAACACATGATATGTAAAAATTGATAGCCTGAATGCACTGTAAGTCGCTTTGGATAAAAGCGTCTGCATAAATAAATGCAGGTCTTTTGAACTTTGTATTCATCTGTGAATCCTGAAAAATAAAATGCATCACGGTTTCTACAAAAAAAATGAAGCAGCACAACTGTTTCAACGCTGATAATAAGTTTCTTGAGCAGCAAATCAGCATTTCTGAGGGATCCATGTGACACTGAAGACTGGAGGAATGATGCTGAAAATACAGCTGCACATCACAGGAATAAATTAGTTTATAATGTATTCACATAGAAAACAGCTATTTTAAATTGTAATAATATTTCACAATATTAATCTTTTTACATATTTTAATCAAATAATTACTACAGAGGTGAGCAGAAGATAATTATTACAAATTGTATCAACTTCAAGCTTTTGAACACTAGTGTACTGTATATTTGAGGTTTGACTTACTGTACTAGTCTTGTGGTCAATAGCATCTTGGAGATGTTGTCTTACAGTAGGTTCACTGCGACTCTGCTGGATGCAGCAGGCCATCAGCACTGAAGAATCTAGGAACAAAACAAGCAATTTGACACAGAGCCAACAATATTTAGTCTGCAGTTCCAGGTTTATTAGATGGAAACAAGCTAGAGCAGGTGACATGCAAAAAATAAATAAATAAAATAACAGATTCATTGAGATATATGTTGTGAAAAAAATGCATATTAGGTTACCTAACCTTTTCAGCGCTTCCTACATCTCTGTCAGCAGCTCCCTTCAGAAATATTGAAATCTTGGACACTCCCTTCTGTTGTAGAAGGATTATTTTATTATTCTTGAAATCGCAGGACAGTTTTATGTTTACCATAAAAGATCAAAACAACTTTAGTTTTCTGCCAATTTTCGCGCTCCTTGATAACGTGACGTCATCGATCAACAGTAAAGTGTAAATGTTAAGGTTAAATAAATTAAGCAATTTCCAATCATCCATTGAAAGATTACCAACAAAACAGTCAAAAGCTATCATCTACAGATGAAGATTTGATTAAAAGCCCAAACTTTCATAAATAAGAGAACAACAGAGTTATCATACCTGACGATACGTCGTCTGAAAACGGTAGAAATGCTAACGGACTTTTTCGAAGACATTAAACCATTCCTATAAAGTAAATAAACAACAGAAGCGAGTCAAATACAAGTAAGAGAAGTGTCAACAACAGTTATAAGTAATATTTGTGTGATTTTATGGACTTAACTCACCTGAAAACAGTGAAATCAGCGAGAAACGGGGTGTTTCCTCGTGACATTTGCAGTGTTGCGCTCCGTTTCCATGGCAACTCCATCCGGTCCGCGCGCGGCGCACGCCCATGAAAGCACGTCACGAATTAAAAGTCACACTCTTACGTTACATAAATAAACATATGAATAAACATATGCCCCTTATTTTTTTTTCTGTAAGAGGGGCCGCGGCCATTTGTAAATGTAATGTGTCTGGCTTTCGGTGTCATTCCAGCTATATTAGCTGTACAAACAGCTTGTTTTGCTGTTTACTGTTGCAAACTGCTGTATCTTACCATGTTATTTTTAATGTATTGTCTTAATTATGAACGAACTGGTTTGTAGTGCAAACAGTTTTACCGTTTACTGCACTTTGTTCTTCTTGTTATTTCCCTATAACCATGACCATAATTCTCACACATTCACATGCAATTGTTTGGTGGATAGAATTAGATCACTACATAATTCAAAATGTCATTCAATTATGATATTTCTAATTTAAAATTCATTTTGTAGTTCTATAGCCCAGTGCAAAATGCCAAGCCTGCACATAATAGTGGGACAAAGTGGCACTTTTATAGTTTAAGATTTTGTATTGTTGCTTTTACGAACACTATATATATATATATGTGTGTGTGTGTGTGTGTGTGTGTGTGTGTGTGTAAAAGGTGCATCTTGAAGAAATGTGAATATCATGAAAAAAGTTCATTTTTTGTAACTTTTTTTATTAAAAAGTGAAATTTTCATATATTCTAAAGATTCATTTTTTTTTTTTTTTGATGATTAGAGCTTAATTTAATGAATGTAATTATTACATTTAAAAGTAAAAAAAGGAGTTAAACAAATATTATTTAATTATTTAAAATGATTTTTAAAGAAACTTTGTCCTGTGGTGTGACAGTACAGGTGTCACAATGGAGGACTTTTTTTTATCACACCAAAGGACGTTTCAGCCTTTTCTGTCAATTAATGACCTTGCTATTCCAAGCTTACCTGTCATTAGTGGCAAGCAAGACACATTTGCTAAATTTTCTAGGATTATGTATCTTAACATGCACTTTTTAATTTAAAAAATATATAATTTAGGGTTGTCATATTAATGCACAACAAAGCATAAAACATCTGTAGTGGTTCCGAAAAAGTTCAAAGCACATGGTGTCACACCAGAGGACATGGTACAAAAATGTAAAAAAAATCGAATAACATTGCAGCTTCATAAAAGGTCCGTGTAGGTCAAATAAATGTGTGTATGTATTTATATTACGTGTCCTGAAATATTATGGGCGTCCAGTACTCAAAATAGTTTTAGAACCACTGACTGGTAAAGTAAGGTGATCTGCCAGGACGTGTCTTCAGAAAATGGCACATCTGGTCACCTGGTATAGGCCATATCTGGCCCACATACACCAAGCCAGAACTCAACCTAAAACCGGTTTGTCACACACGGGCCAGATCTGGCCCACACACAGCAAGACACGACTCAAATTAAAGCCGGTTTGTCACACACGGGCCGGATCTGGCCCATAAACAGCATGCCACAACTCAAACTAAAACCGGCTTGATGTGTGTGGGCCAGAGATGGCCCATATAACCTCTGCCGCTGCCAGAACTGAGCCAGATGTGCCATAGTTGGCCCAGATGAGGCCCGGATATGTTTGCTATCTGGGAACTTTAGTCAACTCGCTTTGGCTACTGCAATTTTCCTCTCTGTATATTTACAATAAAACGAAATAGGTTAGGTTTTTATTTTTAAGAGTATATTTAGAATAGTGAGTGCTAAAGTTAGAGGGTCGAATAAATATATGATAAATAATAATAATAATAATAAACAATGTAAACATAGTTAGGCTATTTAAGTTCCTCTCGCTCCACAACAAATCCTTTGAATTTAAAAGTATTTAGAAAATATAATTAAAAGATATGAATTCACAAGCCAAAATGAATGATCATTTTAGGCTAGAATGAAACTGAAACTAAAGTTGGGTCTCTCATTCAACACAAAATCAAAATATTCTGTAAATATTATTTACGTACTTCACTCGCTTCCAATATCCACATAAAAGAAAATGTTTTACATCAGGGCAGTAAGGTGATAACGCTTAACGGTACAGATTTTACTACATAAAAACTGAGCAGTGTGTGTTTGTGTTTAACTTTACTGTTTTTTTATGATAATGAACAGACAAAGTTGATAAAAATGAATATATATATATATATATATATATATATATATATATATATATATATATTCGTTTTTGTTTTATGGCCTATATCTGACGTATTATTAAATGTGTTTTGTTGTTACTTTTTTGTTAGTTGTCCTATTTTGAGAGTAACTATTAATAGGCTAATAATAGGCCTATAATTAAATTTTTATGTAGCCTAATAATTAATGTATTCTTGAAATTAAATGTAAGGCTTTAGAATTAAGATGGACATTTTAACGATGTCCGCCAATGACATCTTTTTGATGTCTTTTCAACGAGTTATTGCTGGGTGGGAGTGATTCGCAAAACGTGCTTCGGAGTCCCGATCTGAGTCAAATGTTTTGCAAACTCACTCCAAATTCCTGATCCCAAATAATTCGCGAAAGGCGCTTTGGAGTCCTGATCTGAATCAAATCTTTTGCAAACTCACTCCGAAGTGATCTCAAATGATTCGCGAAATGCGCTTCAGAGTCCCGATCTATCAAATGTTTTGCAAACTCACTCCGAAGTCCTGATCTCAAATAATTCACGAAATGCGATTCGGAGTCCCGATCTGAATCAAATAATTTGCAAACTCACTCAGAAGTCCTGATCTCAAATGATTTGCAAAACGCGCTTGGGAGTCCAAATCTAGTTTTTTTTTTTTTTTAAGAGTAGATTTAGAATAGTGAGTGCTACAGTTAGAGGGTCAAATAAATATATGATAAATAATAATAATAATAATAATAATAAACAATGTAATAACGGTACAGATTTTACTACATAAAAACTGAGCAGTGTGTGTTTGTGTTTAAAGTTACTGTTTTTTATGATAATGAACAGACAAAGGTGATAAAAATGAATAGATATATATTAAATAGATATATATTTTTTTCGTTGTTGTTTTATGGCCTATATCTGACGTATTATTAAATGTGTTTTGTTGTTACTTTTTTGTTAGTTGTCCTATTTTGAGAGTAACTATTAATAGGCTAGTAATAGGCCTATAATTAAATTTTTATGTAGTCTAATAATTAATGTATTCTTGAAATTAAATGTAAGGCTTTAGAATTAAGATGGACATTTTAAGGACATCCGCCAATGACATCTTTTTGATGTCTTTTCAAGGAGTTATTGCTGGGTGGGAGTGATTCGCAACATGTGCTTCGGAGTCCCGATCTGAGTCAAATGTTTTGCAAACTCACTCCAAATTCCTGATCCCAAATAATTCGCGAAAGGCGCTTTGGAGTCCCGATCTGAATCAAATCTTTTGCAAACTCACTCCGAAGTGATCTCAAATGATTCGCGAAATGCGCTTCAGAGTCCCGATCTATCAAATGTTTTGCAAACTCACTCCGAAGTCCTGATCTCAAATAATTCACGAAATGCGATTCGGAGTCCCGATCTGAATCAAATAATTTGCAAACTCACTCAGAAGTCCTGATCTCAAATGATTTGAGAAACGCGCTTGGGAGTCCCGATCTAGTTTTTTTTTCTTTTTTTTAAGAGTAGATTTAGAATAGTGAGTGCTACAGTTAGAGGGTCAAAAAAATATATATGATACATAATAATAATAATAATAATAATAATAATAAACAATGTAATAAAGGTACAGATTTTACTACATAAAAACTGAGCAGTGTGTGTTTGTGTTTAAAGTTACTGTTTGTTTATGATAATGAACAGACAAAGGTGATAAAAATGAATAGATATATATTAAATATATATATATATATATATATTTTCGTTGTTGTTTTATGGCCTATATCTGACGTATTATTAAATGTGTTTTGTTGTTACTTTTTTGTTAGTTGTCCTATTTTGAGAGTAACTATTAATAGGCTAATAATAGGCCTATAATTAAATTTTTATGTAGCCTAATAATTAATGTATTCTTGAAATTAAATGTAAGGCTTTAGAATTAAGATGGACATTTTAACGACGTCCGCCAATGACATCTTTTTGATATCTTTTCAAGGAGTTATTGCTGGGTGGGAGTGATTCGCAAAACGTGCTTCGGAGTCCCGATCTGAGTCAAATGTTTTGCAAACTCACTCCAAATTCCTGATCCCAAATAATTCTGATAACCGCTGATAACGCCCCATTCAATCGAGTGATAACGTTCGAATCGGGTGCTGAAGCACATTTTGCGAATCACTCCCACCCAGCAATAACTCGTTGAAAAGACATCAAAAAGATGTCATTGGCGGACATCGTTAAAATGTCCATCTTAATTCTAAAGCCTTACATTTAATTTCAAGAATACAATAATTATTAGGCTACATAAAAATTTAATTATAGGCCTATTATTAGCCTATTAATAGTTACTCTCAAAATAGGACAACTAACAAAAAAGTAACAACAAAACACATTTAATAATACGTCAGATATAGGCCATAAAACAAAAATGTATATATGGTTAATTTGCAGTTGCCATGGCTACAAGAACTATGATCTGTGGTATTATTGATAAAACCATGGGTAATTTTCGTAAGGGAACCTGAAAAAAAAAAAAAACTTTCACAGGAATGTGCCTGAAAGTGATAAACTGGCCTCGTTTTTACCTAAATGATTTATAATTTCTTGTAATATATATTAAAATGTATAAGTGTGATGAAACGGCGGAGTCAGTTAGATCCATCTGCAGCAGTTTATTAATACAGGTGAGTAAGCAGAGAACAGCTGACATAAACTCAGGCTGGCAATGAAAAGGAACTTAAGCAGACGTTCGTAGAGAACTCAGATAATCTCATCAAACGGGTTACAAGGATCAGAGATAATAACAATACAGACCAGGGGTAAATCAAAACTTCACAAAATATAAAAGGGAACAGCAGTCAATATAAAGGGGAGAACTCAAGGTGCAGGTGAAAATACTAGAAGGTAATCAAGATAATTAAGCAGGGTTAGACGGGGATGATTGGGGAGAGGGACACTGGGAAATGCAGTCCTAATATTCAGGAGAGAGGGATCTGATGCCGCCAGAGGAGGGCGTAGCAGAACGTTCCATGACAATAAGGTGTGTACATTGTTTTTCTTCTAATAAAAAAAAATGTATAAGGTGTGCATTGTAGCTGACATCTGAATGAACACATTACACTTGTTTTATGACTGCAAGTCTTTCTCCTCAAATGCTATTGAGCTTCAAATTTGCCTTTCAGTCCATGTGAAAAAGTAGCATAATTTACATATGATGTACAGTTTATTTTAATAAATATTAAACATTATATTCAGTTTTGTTTTATAGCTGACACCTAGATGAACAATTACAGTTGATTTTATGACTGTAAGTCATTCTCCTCAAATGCTACTGACGTTAGAAAAGTGTACACAATATCGCATGTAACTTTAGAGACGGTCCCTAAATTTGACACTCTCGAACGTCCAACGTCAAGCCACCTTTTCTTCTTTCTCTTTTCGGCACCAGAGGGATACATCCTTTTTGTGACATGGCTTATCATTTATTACAGTGATGCGCAATTGCGCATGACTCAAACGCTAGCAGACACAGCAGCAGTTGTCGGTAATTAATAATTTTCTTGTCTTGAATTATTAATTTATTTGTTCATTATTCATTTATATCACTTTTTTAAGTTATTTATATTTTTATTTATAGTCATTTCTATGGGCTGATAACTGCTGATAACGCCCCATTCAATCGAGTGATAACGTTCGAATTGGGTGGAATCACTCCCACCCAGCAATAACTCGTTGAAAAGACATCAAAAAGATGTCATTGGCAGACGTCGTTAAAATGTCCATCTTAATTCTAAAGCCTTACATTTAATTTCAAGAATACATTAATTATTAGGCTACATAAAAATTTAATTATATGCCTATTATTAGCCTATTAATAATTACTCTCAAAATAGGACAACTAACAAAAAAGTAACAACAAAACACATTGCATAATACGTCAGATATAGGCCATAAAACAACAACGAAAAAAATATATATATCTATTTAATATATATCTATTCATTTTTATCACCTTTGTCTGTTCATTATCATAAAAAACAGTAACTTTAAACACAAACACACACTGCTCAGTTTTTATGTAGTAAAATCTGTACCGTTATTACATTGTTTATTATTATTATTATTATTATTATTATTATTATTATTATTATTATTTATCATATATTTATTTGACCCTCTAACTGTAGCACTCACTATTCTAAATCTACTCTTAAAACAACAAAAAAAAAAAACTAGATCGGGACTCCCAAGCGCATTTCGCAAATCATTTGAGATCAGGACTTCTGAGTGAGTTTGCAAAACATTTGATAGATCGGGACTCTGAAGCGCATTTCGCGAATTATTTGGGATCAGGAATTTGGAGTGAGTTTGCAAAACATTTGACTCAGATCAGGACTCCGAAGCACGTTTTGCGAATCACTCCCACCCAGCAATAACTCCTTGAAAAGACATCAAAAAGATGTCATTGGCAGACGTCGTTAAAATGTCCATCTTAATTCTAAAGCCTTACATTTAATTTCAAGAATACATTAATTATCAGGCTACGTAAAAATTTAATTATAGGCCTATTATTAGCCTATTAATAGTTACTCTCAAAATAGGACAACTAACAAAAAAGTAACAACAAAACACATTTAATAATACGTCAGATATAGGCCATAAAACAAAAAGGAATATATATATATATATATATATATATATATATATATATATATATATATTTAATATATATCTATTCATTTTTATCACCTTTGTCTGTTCATTATCATAAAAAACAGTAACTTTAAACACAAACACACACTGCTCAGTTTTTATGTAGTAAAATCTGTACCGTTAAGCGTTATCACCTTACTGCCCTGATGTAAAACATTTTCTTTTATGTGGATATTGGAAGCGAGTGAAGTACGTAAATAATATTTACAGAATATTTTGATTTTTTGTTGAATGAGAGACCCAACTTTAGTTTCAGTTTCATTCTAGCCTAAAATGATCATTCATTTTGGCTTGTGAATTCATATCTTTTAATTATATTTTCTAAATACTTTTAAATTCAAAGGATTTGTTGTGGAGCGAGAGGAACTTAAATAGCCTAACTATGTTTACATTGTTTATTATTATTATTATTATTTATCATATGTTTATGTTCACTCGATTTCAGAGCCGCTAACTAGATGAAATAATACTGTGATAAAGATAAAGCATATTTATAATCATCGAGGCTCCTGCAGATGTATGTTTTAGGAAGATTGTCCAGGGTTTATTTTTTACTCTTTTCTTTTTTCTGCCATCGTTCGACTCGGACACAAACACAAGATATTTTAATTTGATGAAGGTCATGGTGTTCTTCTTCAAAATATATTCTCTTAATAGTTCATTCTATTCCTCGCCCCTTTGGCAGATATCTTTGCTTGTGTTAAGAGAATGAATGTTATTCTGCAGTGTCTGGCTCACTCCAATCTCGGATAGTTCTGCCGTCTTTGCTGATCTCCATCCGAACACAGCGTTGACCTTCTTCACCAGCTCCTGACCGCCATCTCTGATCCTGGGTGCGATCTCAGAGATGTGTGTGTGTGTGTGTGTGTGTGTGTGTGTGTGTGTGTGTGTGTGTGTGCAGACCTGCGGAGACCCGGCTCTGACACACACATCCATCTGCAGATCTATATACGCTCCAGACAGCACCACGTCTCCGCTCTCCTTCACCTAGAGCCAGAACAGATCAGCGCTAAACACACACTGAAGGACTAAACACACACACCGAACGCTTCGTCACCTTGCACTGGATGTGAATCCTGTTCCCTTCCTTCCACATCTCCGTCTGCAGAGACTGTCCCGGATACACCGGCTTCACGAAACGCACCTGAAGCACAGATCAGGGTTATTAACAGAAATTCATTAATTAGATGATGTGCAATCAATTTGGACGGAGAATAAACATCACTATTATTGTGATAAATGAGAAAAGCATTGAATAGACATTACAGAAAGAATTTTTACAAATACATTTTTATATTAACCTTTGCATAAATAATACAAATTATAAATAATATTGAAATGATACTTTAAATATGAAACTGCGCCAGTAGGTGGCCGCGAGTGAGTCATTAAATCACTCAGAAATTATTCCGTAATGAAGGAGTCACTGAATCACTGACTGATTCGTTCAAAGCTGTAGATTAATTCAGTAATGAATCACCGCTGTGTGTTTCTCAGCTGTGAAACAGTGCTGCTGGTGTGAAATTGCTAAACTAAACCATACTTTGGGAGTTCGTAGCGGGATCGCGAATCATTTGAGTCAGTTCGAGAGTTCGTAGCGGGATCGCGAATCATTTGAGTCATTTCGAGAGTTCATAGCGGTTAGGGAACATCCAGGTGGACACACACACACACACACACACACACACACACGGGTGTCCAAACAACATCAAGGTCTTTATAAACTGTTACAGCACTTACTCAGATTGACAAGATTGCAGTTTGAAGTTTAGGAATTAGTTTTTTTTTTTTTTTTTAATGTTTATGTCAGTTTTAATAATTTTAGCATTTCAACTTTTTTGAAAAAAAAAAGAAGCTTTAATTCAATTACAGAAAACTGTTTTTAGTAGTTACAGTCTTAGTTAACAACAATGACACATAGTTGGTTGCTTTGAGAATGAATTACTAGTTAGGAATAAAAGTTTAACTGTTTGTGCTTATTTTACATATTTATTTTTTAAATAAAATGTAAAAATTATATATGTTTTGTACGAGTTTATGTCTTCTGCTGAATGCTAAAAAGATGATGCTTTAAACACCAAACGGTTGATGGTACCCATTCACTTCCATAGTATTTCTTCCTGTAGCACAGAAGTCAATGGGTGCCGTTCACGAAACGCACCTGAAGCACAGATCAGGGTTATTAGCAGAAATTCATTAATTAGAAGATGTGCAATCAATTTGGACGGAGAATAAACATCACTATTATTGTGATAAATGAGAAAAGCATTGAATAGATATTACAGAAAGAATTTTTACAAATACATTTTTATATTAACCTTTGCATAAATAATACAAATTATAATATTGAAATGATACTTTAAATATGAAACTGCGCCAGTAGGTGGCCGCGAGTGAGTCATTAAATCACTCAGAAATTATTCCGTAATGAAGGAGTCACTGAATCACTGACTGATTCGTTCAAAGCTGTAGATTCATTCAGTAATGAATCACCGCTGTGTGGTTCTCAGCTGTGAAACAGTGCTGCTGGTGTGAAATTGCTAAACTAAACCATACTTTGGGAGTTCATAGCGGGTTCGCGAATCATTTGAGTCAGTTCGGGAGTTCAAAGCGGGTTCGCGAATCATTTGAGTCATTTCGAGAGTTCGTAGCGGGTTCGCGAATCATTTGAGTCATTTCGAGAGTTCGTAGTGGGATCGCGAATCATTTGAGTCATTTCGAGAGTTCGTAGCGGTTAGGGAACATCCAGGTGGACACACACACACACACACACACACACACACACACACACGGTGTCCAAACAACATCAAGGTCTTTATAAACTGTTACAGCACTTACTCAGATTGACAAGATTGCAGTTTGAAGTTTAGGAATTAGTTTTATTAATTTTTTTTAATGTTTATGTCAGTTTTAATAATTTTAGCATTTCACCTTTTTTGAAAAAAAAAAGAAGCTTTAATTCAATTACAGAAAACTGTTTTTAGTAGTTTCAGTCTTAGTTAACAACAATGACACATAGTTGGTTGCTTTGGGAATTAATTATTAGTTAGGAATAAAAGTTTAACTGTGTGTGCTTATTTTACATATTTATTTTTTTAAATAAAATGTAAAAATTATATATGTTTTGTACGAGTTTCTGTCTTCTGCTGAATGCTAAAAAGATGATGCTTTAAACACCAAACGGTTGATGGTACCCATTCACTTCCATAGTATTTCTTCCTGTAGCACAGAAGTCAATGGGTGCCGTCAACGGTTCGCTCTCAAAAAAACATCTTCTTTAGTGTTCAACAGAAAAAAAAAACACTTGTTCAGGCTGAGGAAGAGTAAACGATCGCATGATTTGATTGTTTGATTCCTCTCACACAAACAATACAGTTATATGAGTGTTAATCTAAACTGTGTTTGAATATGAAGCACTTTGTGTGTGAAGACATTTGTCAATCAACCAATCAGCTGTCACTCGATTTCAGAGCCGCTAACTAGAATAAGATCACAGCTACTTTTAATTTCAGTATAAATATGGAGTTGAACACAAGGCTTGATGAACTAATACTTTGATAAAGATAAAGCATATTTATAATCATCAAGGCTCCTGCAGACGTATGTTTTAGGAAGATTGTCCAGGGTTTATTTTTTACTCTTTTCTTTTACCTGCCACCGTTCGACTCGGACACAAACACAAGATATTTTAATTTGATGAAGGTCATGGTGTTCTTCTTCAAAATATATTCTCTTAATAGTTCATTCTATTCCTCGCCCCTTTGGCAGATATCTTTGCTTGTGTTAAGAGAATGAATGTTATTCTGCAGTGTCTGGCTCACTCCACTCTCGGATAGTTCTGCCGTCTTTGCTGATCTCCATCCGAACACAGCGTTGACCTTCTTCACCAGCTCCTGACCGCCATCTCTGATCCTGCGTGCGATCTCAGAGATGTGTGTGTGTGTGTGTGCAGACCTGCGGAGACCCGGCTCTGACACACACATCCATCTGCAGATCTATATACGCTCCAGACAGCACCACGTCTCCGCTCTCCTTCACCTAGAGCCAGAACAGATCAGCGCTAAACACACACTGAAGGACTAAACACACACACCGAACGCTTCGTCACCTTGCACTGGATGTGAATCCTGTTCCCTTCCTTCCACATCTCCGTCTGCAGAGACTGTCCCGGATACACCGGCTTCACGAAACGCACCTGAAGCACAGATCAGGGTTATTAACAGAAATTCATTAATTAGATGATGTGCAATCAATTTGGACGGAGAATAAACATCACTATTATTGTGATAAATGAGAAAAGCATTGAATAGACATTACAGAAAGGATTTTTACAAATAAATTTTTATATTAACCTTTGCATAAATAATACAAATTATAATATTGAAATGATACTTTAAATATGAAACTGCGCCAGTAGGTGGCCGCGAGTGAGTCATTAAATCACTCAGAAATTATTCCGTAATGAAGGAGTCACTGAATCACTGACTGATTCGTTCAAAGCTGTAGATTAATTCAGTAATGAATCACCGCTGTGTGGTTCTCAGCTGTGAAACAGTGCTGCTGGTGTGAAATTGCTAAACTAAACCATACTTTGGGAGTTCGTAGCGGGTTCGCGAATCATTTGAGTCATTTCGAGAGTTCGTAGCGGGATCGCGAATCATTTTAGTCATTTCGAGAGTTCGTAGCGGGATCGCGAATCATTTGAGTCATTTCGAGAGTTCGTAGCGGGATCGCGAATCATTTGAGTCATTTCGAGAGTTCGTAGCGGTTAGGGAACATCCAGGTGGACACACACACACACACACACACACACGGTGTCCAAACAACATCAAGGTCTTTATAAACTGTTACAGCACTTACTCAGATTGACAAGATTGCAGTTTGAAGTTTAGGAATTAGTTGTATTAATTTGTTTTTTTATGTTTATGTCAGTTTTAATAATTTTAGCATTTCAACTTTTTTGAAAAAAAAAAGAAGCTTTAATTCAATTACAGAAAACTGTTTTTAGTAGTTTCAGTCTTAGTTAACAACAATGACACATAGTTGGTTGCTTTGGGAATGAATTATTAGTTAGGAATAAAAGTTTAACTGTGTGTGCTTATTTTACATATTTATTTTTTTAAATAAAATGTAAAAAATAGATATGTTTTGTACGAGTTTCTGTCTTCTGCTGAATGCTAAAAAGATGATGCTTTAAACACCAAACGGTTGATGGTACCCATTCACTTCCATAGTATTTCTTCCTGTAGCACAGAAGTCAATGGGTGCCGTCAACGGTTCGCTCTCAAAAAAACATCTTCTTTAGTGTTCAACAGAAACAAAAAACAATTGTTCAGGCTGAGGAAGAGTAAACGATCGCAGGATTTGATTGTTTGATTCCTCTCACACAAACAATACAGTTATATGAGTGTTAATCTAAACTGTGTTTGAATATGAAGCACTTTGTGTGTGAAGACATTTGTCAATCAACCAATCAGCTGTCACTCGATTTCAGAGCCGCTAACTAGAATAAGATCACAGCTACTTTTAATTTCAGTATAAATATGGAGTTGAACACAAGGCTTGATGAACTAATACTTTGATAAAGATAAAGCATATTTATAATCATCAAGGCTCCTGCAGACGTATGTCTTAGGAAGATTGTCCAGGGTTTATTTTTTACTCTTTTCTTTTACCTGCCACCGTTCGACTCGGACACAAACACAAGATATTTTAATTTGATGAAGGTCATGGTGTTCTTCTTCAAAATATATTCTCTTAATAGTTCATTCTATTCCTCGCCCCTTTGGCAGATATCTTTGCTTGTGTTAAGAGAATGAATGTTATTCTGCAGTGTCTGGCTCACTCCAATCTCGGATAGTTCTGCCGTCTTTGCTGATCTCCATCCGAACACAGCGTTGACCTTCTTCACCAGCTCCTGACCGCCATCTCTGATCCTGCGTGCGATCTCAGAGATGTGTGTGTGTGTGTGTGCAGACCTGCGGAGACCCGGCTCTGACACACACATCCATCTGCAGATCTATATACGCTCCAGACAGCACCACGTCTCCGCTCTCCTTCACCTAGAGCCAGAACAGATCAGCGCTAAACACACACTGAAGGACTAAACACACACACCGAACGCTTCGTCACCTTGCACTGGATGTGAATCCTGTTCCCTTCCTTCCACATCTCCGTCTGCAGAGATTGTCCCGGATACACCGGCTTCACGAAACGCACCTGAAGCACAGATCAGGGTTATTAACAGAAATTCATTAATTAGATGATGTGCAATCAATTTGGACGGAGAATAAACATCACTATTATTGTGATAAATGAGAAAAGCATTGAATAGACATTACAGAAAGAATTTTTACAAATACATTTTTATATTAACCTTTGCATAAATAATACAAATTATAAATAATATTGAAATGATACTTTAAATATGAAACTGCGCCAGTAGGTGGCCGCGAGTGAGTCATTAAATCACTCAGAAATTATTCCGTAATGAAGGAGTCACTGAATCACTGACTGATTCGTTCAAAGCTGTAGATTCATTCAGTAATGAATCACCACTGTGTGGTTCTCAGCTGTGAAACAGTGCTGCTGGTGTGAAATTGCTAAACTAAACCATACTTTGGGAGTTCGTAGCGGGTTCGCAAATCATTTGAGTCATTTCGAGAGTTCGTAGCGGGATCGCGAATCATTTGAGTCATTTCGAGAGTTCGTAGCGGGATCGCGAATCATTTGAGTCATTTCGAGAGTTCGTAGCGGGATCGCGAATCATTTGAGTCATTTCGAGAGTTCGTAGCGGGATCGCGAATCATTTGAGTCATTTCGAGAGTTCGTAGCGGGAGCGCGAATCAATTGAGTCATTTCGAGAGTTAGTAGCGGGAGCGCGAATCATTTGAGTCATTTCGAGAGTTCCTAGCGGGAGCGCGAATCATTTGAGTCATTTCGAGAGTTCGTAGCGGGAGCGCGAATCATTTGAGTCATTTCGAGAGTTCGTAGCGGGAGCACGAATCATTTGAGTAATTTCGAGAGTTCGTAGCAGGATCGCGAATCATTTGAGTCATTTCGAGAGTTCATAGCGGTTAGGGAACATCCAGGTGGACACACACACACACACACACACGGTGTCCAAACAACATCAAGGTCTTTATAAACTGTTACAGCACTTACTCAGATTGACAAGATTGCGGTTTGAAGTTTAGGAATTAGTTTTATTAATTTTTTTTAATGTTTATGTCAGTTTTAATAATTTTAGCATTTCAACTTTTTTGAAAAAAAAAAAGCTTTAATTCAATTACAGAAAACTGTTTTTAGTAGTTTCAGTCTTAGTTAACAACAATGACACATAGTTGGTTGCTTTGGGAATGAATTACTAGTTAGGAATAAAAGTTTAACTGTGTGTGCTTATTTTACATATTTATTTTTTTAAATAAAATGTAAAAATTATATATGTTTTGTACGAGTTTCTGTCTTCTGCTGAATGCTAAAAAGATGATGCTTTAAACACCAAACAGTTGATGGTACCCATTCACTTCCATAGTATTTCTTCCTGTAGCACAGAAGTCAATGGGTGCCGTTCACGAAACGCACCTGAAGCACAGATCAGGGTTATTAGCAGAAATTCATTAATTAGATGATGTGCAATCAATTTGGACGGAGAATAAACATCACTATTATTGTGATAAATGAGAAAAGCATTGAATAGACATTACAGAAAGAATTTTTACAAATAAATTTTTATATTAACCTTTGCATAAATAAAACAAATTATAAATAATATTGAAATGATACTTTAAATATGAAACTACGCCAGTAGGTGGCCGCGAGTGAGTCATTAAATCACTCAGAAATTATTCCGTAATGAAGGAGTCACTGAATCACTGACTGATTCGTTCAAAGCTGTAGATTCATTCAGTAATGAATCACCGCTGTGTGGTTCTCAGCTGTGAAACAGTGCTGGTGTGAAATTGCTAAACTAAACCATACTTTGGGAGTTCGTAGCGGGTTCGCGAATCATTTGAGTCAGTTCGGGAGTTCAAAGAGGGATCGCTAATCATTTGAGTCATTTCGTGAGTTCGTAGCGGGAGCGCGAATCATTTGAGTCATTTCGAGAGTTCGTAGCGGGATCGCGAATCATTTGAGTCATTTCGAGAGTTCGTAGCGGGAGCGCGAATCATTTGAGTCATTTCGAGAGTTCCTAGCGGTTAGGGAACATCCAGGTGGACACACACACACACACACACACACACACACACACACACGGTGTCCAAACAACATCAAGGTCTTTATAAACTGTTACAGCACTTACTCAGATTGACAAGATTGCAGTTTGAAGTTTAGGAATTAGTTTTATTAAATATTTTTAATGTTTATGTCAGTTTTAATAATTTTAGCATTTCAACTTTTTTGAAAAAAAAAAGAAGCTTTAATTCAATTACAGAAAACTGTTTTTAGTAGTTTCAGTCTCAGTTAACAACAATGACACATAGTTGGTTGCTTTGGGAATGAATTACTAGTTAGGAATAAAAGTTTAACTGTGTGTGCTTATTTTACATATTTATTTTTTTAAATAAAATGTAAAAATTATATATGTTTTGTACGAGTTTCTGTCTTCTGCTGAATGCTAAAAAGATGATGCTTTAAACACCAAACGGTTGATGGTACCCATTCACTTCCATAGTATTTCTTCCTGTAGCACAGAAGTCAATGGGTGCCGTCAACGGTTCGCTCTCAAAAAAACATCTTCTTTAGTGTTCAACAGAAAAAAAAAACACTTGTTCAGGCTGAGGAAGAGTAAACGATCGCATGATTTGATTGTTTGATTCCTCTCACACAAACAATACAGTTATATGAGTGTTAATCTAAACTGTGTTTGAATATGAAGCACTTTGTGTGTGAAGACATTTGTCAATCAACCAATCAGCTGTCACTCGATTTCAGAGCCGCTAACTAGAATAAGATCACAGCTACTTTTAATTTCAGTATAAATATGGAGTTGAACACAAGGCTTGATGAACTAATACTTTGATAAAGATAAAGCATATTTATAACCACAAGGCTCCTGCAGACGTATGTTTTAGGAAGATTGTCCAGGGTTTATTTTTTACTCTTTTCTTTTACCTGCCACCGTTCGACTCGGACACAAACACAAGATATTTTAATTTGATGAAGGTCATGGTGTTCTTCTTCAAAATATATTCTCTTAATAGTTCATTCTATTCCTCGCCCCTTTGGCAGATATCTTTGCTTGTGTTAAGAGAATGAATGTTATTCTGCAGTGTCTGGCTCACTCCAATCTCGGATAGTTCTGCCGTCTTTGCTGATCTCCATCCGAACACAGCGTTGACCTTCTTCACCAGCTCCTGACCGCCATCTCTGATCCTGCGTGCGATCTCAGAGATGTGTGTGTGTGTGTGTGTGTGTGCAGACCTGCGGAGACCCGGCTCTGACACACACATCCATCTGCAGATCTATATACGCTCCAGACAGCACCACGTCTCCGCTCTCCTTCACCTAGAGCCAGAACAGATCAGCGCTAAACACACACTGAAGGACTAAACACACACACCGAACGCTTCGTCACCTTGCACTGGATGTGAATCCTGTTCCCTTCCTTCCACATCTCCGTCTGCAGAGATTGTCCCGGATACACCGGCTTCACGAAACGCACATGAAGCACAGATCAGGGTTATTAACAGAAATTCATTAATTAGATGATGTGCAATCAATTTGGATGGAGAATAAACATCACTATTATTGTGATAAATGAGAAAAGCATTGAATAGACATTACAGAAAGAATTTTTACAAATACATTTTTATATTAACCTTTGCATAAATAATACAAATTATAAATAATATTGAAATGATACTTTAAATATGAAACTGCGCCAGTAGGTGGCCGCGAGTGAGTCATTAAATCACTCAGAAATTATTCCGTAATGAAGGAGTCACTGAATCACTGACTGATTCGTTCAAAGCTGTAGATTAATTCAGTAATGAATCACCGCTGTGTGTTTCTCAGCTGTGAAACAGTGCTGCTGGTGTGAAATTGCTAAACTAAACCATACTTTGGGAGTTCGTAGCGGGTTCGCAAATCATTTGAGTCAGTTCGGGAGTTCAAAGCGGGATCGCGAATCATTTGAGTCATTTCGAGAGTTCGTAGCGGGATCGCGAATCATTTGAGTCAGTTCGAGAGTTCGTAGCGGGATCGCGAATCATTTGAGTCATTTCGAGAGTTCGTAGCGGGATCGCGAATCATTTGAATCATTTCGAGAGTTCGTAGCGGGAGCGCGAATCATTTGAGTCATTTCGAGAGTTCGTAGCGGGATCGCGAATCATTTGAGTCATTTCGAGAGTTCGTAGCGGGAGCGCGAATCATTTGAGTCATTTCGAGAGTTCGTAGCGGGAGCGCGAATCATTTGAGTCATTTCGAGAGTTCGTAGCGGGATCGCGAATCATTTGAGTCATTTCGAGAGTTCATAGCGGTTCTAGGGAACATCCAGGTGGACACACACACACACACACACACACACACACACACGGTGTCCAAACAACATCAAGGTCTTTATAAACTGTTACAGCACTTACTCAGATTGACAAGATTGCAGTTTGAAGTTTAGGAATTAGTTTTATTAATTTTTTTTAATGTTTATGTCAGTTTTAATAATTTTAGCATTTCAACTTTTTTGAAAAAAAAAAAAGAAGCTTTAATTCAATTACAGAAAACAGTTTTTAGTAGTTTCAGTCTTAGTTAACAACAATGACACATAGTTGGTTGCTTTGGGAATTAATTACTAGTTAGGAATAAAAGTTTAACTGTGTGTGCTTATTTTACATATTTATTTTTTTAAATAAAATGTAAAAATAGATATGTTTTGTACGAGTTTCTGTCTTCTGCTGAATGCTAAAAAGATGATGCTTTAAACACCAAACGGTTGATGGTACCCATTCACTTCCATAGTATTTCTTCCTGTAGCACAGAAGTCAATGGGTGCCGTCAACGGTTCGCTCTCAAAAAAACATCTTCTTTAGTGTTCAACAGAAAAAAAAAACACTTGTTCAGGCTGAGGAAGAGTAAACGATCGCATGATTTGATTGTTTGATTCCTCTCACACAAACAATACAGTTATATGAGTGTTAATCTAAACTGTGTTTGAATATGAAGCACTTTGTGTGTGAAGACATTTGTCAATCAACCAATCAGCTGTCACTCGATTTCAGAGCCGCTAACTAGAATAAGATCACAGCTACTTTTAATTTCAGTATAAATATGGAGTTGAACACAAGGCTTGATGAACTAATACTTTGATAAAGATAAAGCATATTTATAATCATCAAGGCTCCTGCAGACGTATGTCTTAGGAAGATTGTCCAGGGTTTATTTTTTACTCTTTTCTTTTACCTGCCACCGTTCGACTCGGACACAAACACAAGATATTTTAATTTGATGAAGGTCATGGTGTTCTTCTTCAAAATATATTCTCTTAATAGTTCATTCTATTCCTCGCCCCTTTGGCAGATATCTTTGCTTGTGTTAAGAGAATGAATGTTATTCTGCAGTGTCTGGCTCACTCCACTCTCGGATAGTTCTGCCGTCTTTGCTGATCTCCATCCGAACACAGCGTTGACCTTCTTCACCAGCTCCTGACCGCCATCTCTGATCCTGCGTGCGATCTCAGAGATGTGTGTGTGTGTGTGTGTGTGTGTGTGTGTGTGTGTGCAGACCTGCGGAGACCCGGCTCTGACACACACATCCATCTGCAGATCTATATACGCTCCAGACAGCACCACGTCTCCGCTCTCCTTCACCTAGAGCCAGAACAGATCAGCGCTAAACACACACTGAAGGACTAAACACACACACCGAACGCTTCGTCACCTTGCACTGGATGTGAATCCTGTTCCCTTCCTTCCACATCTCCGTCTGCAGAGACTGTCCCGGATACACCGGCTTCACGAAACGCACCTGAAGCACAGATCAGGGTTATTAACAGAAATTCATTAATTAGATGATGTGCAATCAATTTAGACGGAGAATAAACATCACTATTATTGTGATAAATGAGAAAAGCATTGAATAGACATTACAGAAAGAATTTTTACAAATACATTTTTATATTAACCTTTGCATAAATAATACAAATTATAAATAATATTGAAATGATACTTTAAATATGAAACTGCGCCAGTAGGTGGCCGCGAGTGAGTCATTAAATCACTCAGAAATTATTCCGTAATGAAGGAGTCACTGAATCACTGACTGATTCGTTCAAAGCTGTAGATTCATTCAGTAATGAATCACCGCTGTGTGTTTCTCAGCTGTGAAACAGTGCTGCTGGTGTGAAATTGCTAAACTAAACCATACTTTGGGAGTTCGTAGCGGGTTCGCAAATCATTTGAGTCAGTTCGGGAGTTCAAAGCGGGATCGCGAATCATTTGAGTCATTTCGAGAGTTCGTAGCGGGATCGCGAATCATTTGAGTCAGTTCGAGAGTTCGTAGCGGGATCGCGAATCATTTGAGTCATTTCGAGAGTTCGTAGCGGGATCGCGAATCATTTGAGTCATTTCGAGAGTTCGTAGCGGGAGCGCGAATCATTTGAGTCATTTCGAGAGTTCGTAGCGGGATCGCGAATCATTTGAGTCATTTCGAGAGTTCGTAGCGGGATCGCGAATCATTTGAGTCATTTCGAGAGTTCGTAGCGGGATCGCGAATCATTTGAGTCATTTCGAGAGTTCATAGCGGTTAGGGAACATCCAGGTGGACACACACACACACACACACACACACACACACACACACACACACGGTGTCCAAACAACATCAAGGTCTTTATAAACTGTTACAGCACTTACTCAGATTGACAAGATTGCGGTTTGAAGTTAAGGAATTAGTTTTATTAATTTTTTTTTAATGTTTATGTCAGTTTTAATAATTTTAGCATTTCAACTTTTTTGAAAAAAAAAAAAGCTTTAATTCAATTACAGAAAACTGTTTTTAGTAGTTTCAGTCTTAGTTAACAACAATGACACATAGTTGGTTGCTTTGGGAATGAATTACTAGTTAGGAATAAAAGTTTAACTGTGTGTGCTTATTTTACATATTTATTTTTTTAAATAAAATGTAAAAATTATATATGATTTGTACGAGTTTCTGTCTTCTGCTGAATGCTAAAAAGATGATGCTTTAAACACCAAACAGTTGATGGTACCCATTCACTTCCATAGTATTTCTTCCTGTAGCACAGAAGTCAATGGGTGCCGTTCACGAAACGCACCTGAAGCACAGATCAGGGTTATTAGCAGAAGTTCATTAATTAGATGATGTGCAATCAATTTGGACGGAGAATAAACATCACTATTATTGTGATAAATGAGAAAAGCATTGAATAGACATTACAGAAAGAATTTTTACAAATAAATTTTTATATTAACCTTTGCATAAATAATACAAATTATAAATAATATTGAAATGATACTTTAAATATTAAAGTACGCCAGTAGGTGGCCGCGAGTGAGTCATTAAATCACTCAGAAATTATTCCGTAATGAAGGAGTCACTGAATCACTGACTGATTCGTTCAAAGCTGTAGATTCATTCAGTAATGAATCACCGCTGTGTGGTTCTCAGCTGTGAAACAGTGCTGCTGGTGTGAAATTGCTAAACTAAACCATACTTTGGGAGTTCGTAGCGGGTTCGCGAATCATTTGAGTCAGTTCGGGAGTTCAAAGCGGGATCTCGAATCATTTGAGTCAGTTCGTGAGTTTGTAGCGGGATCGCTAATCATTTGAGTCATTTCGAGAGTTCGTAGCGGGTGCGTGAATCATTTGAGTCATTTCGAGAGTTCGTAGCGGGATCGCGAATCATTTGAGTCATTTCGAGAGTTCTAAGCGGGATCGCGAATCATTTGAGTCATTTCGAGAGTTCGTAGCGGTTAGGGAACATCCAGGTGGACACACACACACACACACACACACACACACACACACGGTGTCCAAACAACATCAAGGTCTTTATAAACTGTTACAGCACTTACTCAGATTGACAAGATTGCAGTTTGAAGTTTAGTAATTAGTTTTTTTTTTTTTTTTAATGTTTATGTCAGTTTTAATAATTTTAGCATTTCAACTTTTTTGAAAAAAAGAAGCTTTAATTCAATTACAGAAAACTGTTTTTAGTAGTTTCAGTCTTAGTTAACAACAATGACACATAGTTGGTTGCTTTGGGAATGAATTACTAGTTAGTAATAAAAGTTTAACTGTGTGTGCTTATTTTACATATTTATTTTTTTTAAATAAAATGTAAAAATTATATATGTTTTGTACGAGTTTCTGTCTTTTGCTGAACGCTAAAAAGATGATGCTTTAAACACCAAACGGTTGATGGTACCCATTCACTTCCATAGTATTTCTTCCTGTAGCACAGAAGTCAATGGGTGCCGTTCACGAAACGCACCTGAAGCACAGATCAGGGTTATTAACAGAAATTCATTAATTAGATGATGTGCAATCAATTTGGACGGAGAATAAACATCACTATTATTGTGATAAATGAGAAAAGCATTGAATAGATATTACAGAAAGAATTTTTACAAATAAATTTTTATATTAATCTTTGCATAAATAATACAAATTATAATATTGAAATGATACTTTAAATATGAAACTGCGCCAGTAGGTGGCCGCGAGTGAGTCATTAAATCACTCAGAAATTATTCCGTAATGAAGGAGTCACTGAATCACTGACTGATTCGTTCAAAGCTGTAGATTAATTCAGTAATGAATCACCGCTGTGTGGTTCTCAGCTGTGAAACAGTGCTGCTGGTGTGAAATTGGTAAACTAAACCATACTTTGGGAGTTCATAGCGGGTTCGCGAATCATTTGAGTCAGTTCGGGAGTTCAAAGCGGGATCTCGAATCATTTGAGTCAGTTCGTGAGTTCGTAGCGGGATCGCGAATCATTTGAGTCATTTCGAGAGTTCGTAGCGCGTTCGCGAATCGTTTTAGTCATTTCGAGAGTTCGTAGCGGGATCGCGAATCATTTGAGTCATTTCGAGAGTTCGTAGCGGGATCGCGAATCATTTGAGTCATTTCGAGAGTTCGTAGCGGGATCGCGAATCATTTGAGTCATTTCGAGAGTTCGTAGCGGTTAGGGAACATCCAGGTGGACACACACACACACACACACACACACACACGGTGTCCAAACAACATCAAGGTCTTTATAAACTGTTACAGCACTTATTCAGATTGACAAGATTGCAGTTTGAAGTTTAGGAATTAGTTTTATTAATTTTTTTAAATATTTATGTCAGTTTTAATAATTTTAGCATTTCAACTTTTTTGAAAAAAAAAAGAAGCTTTAATTCAATTACAGAAAACTGTTTTTAGTAGTTTCAGTCTTAGTTAACAACAATGACACATAGTTGGTTGCTTTGGGAATGAATTATTAGTTAGGAATAAAAGTTTAACTGTGTGTGCTTATTTTACATATTTATTTTTTTAAATAAAATGTAAAAATTATATATGTTTTGTACGAGTTTCTGTCTTCTGCTGAATGCTAAAAAGATGATGCTTTAAACACCAAACGGTTGATGGTACCCATTCACTTCCATAGTATTTCTTCCTGTAGCACAGAAGTCAATGGGTGCCGTCAACGGTTCGCTCTCAAAAAAACATCTTCTTTAGTGTTCAACAGAAAAAAAAAAACACTTGTTCAGGCTGAGGAAGAGTAAACGATCGCATGATTTGATTGTTTGATTCCTCTCACACAAACAATACAGTTATATGAGTGTTAATCTAAACTGTGTTTGAATATGAAGCACTTTGTGTGTGAAGACATTTGTCAATCAACCAATCAGCTGTCACTCGATTTCAGAGCCGCTAACTAGAATAAGATCACAGCTACTTTTAATTTCAGTATAAATATCAGTGGTGGACAGTAACGGAGTAGCTTTACTTCGTTACTGTACCTAAGTACATTTTTCAAGTATCTGTACTTTACTGGAGTAGTTTTATTTTGAGCAACTTTTACTTTTACTTCACTACATTCCAAAGCATAAAATCGTACTTTTTACTTCACTACATTTCATAAAACATATCGTTACTCCCTATATCACGTGCTCCGACACGCAGAAGCAGTGTCTGATTCATCATGAACGAACTGAGTCTTTTCAAAAGAAACTTTTAAATCGGATCGCAAATCGCACCAAACGATTCGTTTACGAATTAGAATGATCTGATTGCAGCTGTTCTGGAGTCGACCACTCACTGATTCAAATGAACCGTTTAGTGCGAGTCACCAGAAGTAAGAACCGGGAGATCTTGTGAGCGCGCGTGCGTCTGATGTTACTAAAAGTAAGTTATGTCGAAATTTTGGATTAATTATTGTAACTGAAAATCATATTTAGGTCAAAACTGTCAGTTGTTTGGGAACTAAATCCGTTGTAAAGAGAGATCTATTTAAGCCCACTCAAATGCTCGAGTGCAGACGATGCAGACACATCAATTTTAGGTAAAACAACAACAACAGCAACAAAAAAAAAAAAAAACTTAAAACAACACAGATTAAATACAATAACTCATGCATGTTCAAATTCACCGCTGCCGTAATGTTAACAGTTTTATTAAAATGTCCTATGTGACGTCTGTTTTTATATTGTTTATCGACAGTAACGTTATACATATGTATATTGTTTGGATTAACTAGACGAGTAGACAGACATGAGTGTTTTTCGTACTGAAAATAAGTAAATATTGTTAGCTGATGCTAACTGTCTAGCTAACAAGCTTGTTGGTGCTAAGTTGATGTAATTTTTATAAATGTCCAAATATTTTTATTTAGCCACATATATATATATATATATAGAGAGAGAGAGAGAGAGAGAGAGAGAGAGAGAGAGAAAGAGATAGAGAGATAGATAGATAGATAGATAGATAGATAGATTACATCTGGTTAGAAAAGAAAGGATGTGATGTTCAGAACATGGTAACTACAGTAATTATCAAAGAGGGGAAGAGATGCACCCCGTTTGGCCAGGGGTGTTTTTAAACCACAGACAAGATTTGAAAAGGAAAAAATCATTATGAAATTTTTTTTATTATTTTTTTCCTTAAAATGTTCTTCCTAACTTCAGGCCTTATTATCATGTCATATATACAGTACAGACCAAAAGTTTGGACACGCCTTCTCATTCAAAGAGTTTTCTTTATTTTCATGACTATGAAAATAGTAGATTCACACTGAAGGCATCAAAACTATGAATTAACACATGTGGAATTATATATGGAATTATATACATAACAAAAAAGTGTGAAACAACTGAAAATATGTCATATTCTAGGTTCTTCAAAGTAGCCACCTTTTGCTTTGATTACTGCTTTGCACACTCTTGGCATTCTCTTGATGAGCTTCAAGAGCTAGTCACCTGAAATGGTCTTCAACAGTCTTGAAGGAGTTCCTCGAGAGATGCTTAGCACTTGTTGGCCCTCATGCCTTCTGTCTGCGGTCCAGCTCACCCCTAAACCATCTCGATTGGGTTCAGGTCCGGTGACTGTGGAGGCCAGGTCATCTGGCGCAGCACCCCATCACTCTCCTTCTTGGTCAAATAGCCCTTGATGCCTTCAGTGTGACTCTACAATCTTCATAGTCATGAAAATAAAGAAAACTCTTTGTATGAGTTTTCCAAACTTTTGGTCTGTACTGTAACTTTGATGTTCTGTAAAACAACTAACTTTAAAATACTTTTTTCTTACTGGTGAAGATCAGATGGTCAACTCTGTTTTCTCTCAGGTACATCACAGTGTAAGCTTCACAGTGAACATTACTCTCATCAGCGTAGTCCATATCAACAACAAAAATATATCTTGACTCCATATAGTGGTTATTATGGAAAAAATCCCAGGTATTTTGAGCAGTAGGATTATAAAAAAATGTGCTAATATAAAATTAAATTAAGTAGCCTATATAAAATTGCAAACATCTATCTTGCAGTACTTTTTTACTTAAGTACATAAAAAATTGAGTACTTTTGTACTTTCACTTGAGTAAAATTGAAAAAGGAGTACTTTTACTTTTACTGGAGTAATATTTTACCATATGTATCTGTACTTTTACTCAAGTACTTGATTTGTGTACTTCGTCCACCACTGATAAATATGGAGTTGAACACAAGGCTTGATGAACTAATACTTTGATAAAGATAAAGCATATTTATAATCATCAAGGCTCCTGCAGACGTATGTCTTAGGAAGATTGTCCAGGGTTTATTTTTTACTCTTTTCTTTTACCTGCCACCGTTCGACTCGGACACAAACACAAGATATTTTAATTTGATGAAGGTCATGGTGTTCTTCTTCAAAATATATTCTCTTAATAGTTCATTCTATTCCTCGCCCCTTTGGCAGATATCTTTGCTTGTGATAAGAGAATGAATGTTATTCTGCAGTGTCTGGCTCACTCCACTCTCGGATAGTTCTGCCGTCTTTGCTGATCTCCATCCGAACACAGCGTTGACCTTCTTCACCAGCTCCTGACCGCCATCTCTGATCCTGCGTGCGATCTCAGAGATGTGTGTGTGTGTGTGTGTGTGTGCAGACCTGCGGAGACCCGGCTCTGACACACACATCCATCTGCAGATCTATATACGCTCCAGACAGCACCACGTCTCCGCTCTCCTTCACCTAGAGCCAGAACAGATCAGCGCTAAACACACACTGAAGGACTAAACACACACACACCGAACGCTTCATCACCTTGCACTGGATGTGAATCCTGTTCCCTTCCTTCCACATCTCCGTCTGCAGAGACTGTCCCGGATACACCGGCTTCACGAAACGCACCTGAAGCACAGATCAGGGTTATTAACAGAAATTCATTAATTAGATGATGTGCAATCAATTTGGACGGAGAATAAACATCACTATTATTGTGATAAATGAGAAAAGCATTGAATAGACATTACAGAAAGAATTTTTACAAATACATTTTTATATTAACCTTTGCATAAATAATACAAATTATAAATAATATTGAAATGATACTTTAAATATGAAACTGCGCCAGTAGGTGGCCGCGAGTGAGTCATTAAATCACTCAGAAATTATTCCGTAATGAAGGAGTCACTGAATCACTGACTGATTCGTTCAAAGCTGTAGATTCATTCAGTAATGAATCACCGCTGTGTGGTTCTCAGCTGTGAAACAGTGCTGCTGGTGTGAAATTGCTAAACTAAACCATACTTTGGGAGTTCGTAGCGGGTTCGCAAATCATTTGAGTCAGTTCGGGAGTTCAAAGCGGGATCTCGAATCATTTGAGTCAGTTCGTGAGTTCGTAGCGGGATCGCGAATCATTTGAGTCATTTCGAGAGTTCGTAGCGGGATCGCGAATCATTTGAGTCATTTCGAGAGTTCGTAGCGGGATCGCGAATCATTTGAGTCATTTCGAGAGTTCGTAGCGGGATCGCGAATCATTTGAGTCATTTCGAGAGTTCGTAGCGGGATCGCGAATCATTTGAGTCATTTCGAGAGTTCGTAGCGGTTAGGGAACATCCAGGTGGACACACACACACACACACACACACACACACACACACACACACACGGTGTCCAAACAACATCAAGGTCTTTATAAACTGTTACAGCACTTATTCAGATTGACAAGATTGCAGTTTGAAGTTTAGGAATTAGTTTTATAAATTTTTTTAAATATTTATGTCAGTTTTAATAATATTAGCATTTCAACTTTTTTGAAAAAAAAAAGAAGCTTTAATTCAATTACAGAAAACTGTTTTTAGTAGTTTCAGTCTTAGTTAACAACAATGACACATAGTTGGTTGCTTTGGGAATTAATTTTTAGTTAGGAATAAAAGTTTAACTGTGTGTGCTTATTTTACATATTTATTTTTTTAAATAAAATGTAAAAATTATATATGTTTTGTACGAGTTTCTGTCTTCTGCTGAATGCTAAAAAGATGATGCTTTAAACACCAAACGGTTGATGGTACCCATTCACTTCCATAGTATTTCTTCCTGTAGCACAGAAGTCAATGGGTGCCGTTCACGAAACGCACCTGAAGCACAGATCAGGGTTATTAGCAGAAATTCATTAATTAGATGATGTGCAATCAATTTGGACGGAGAATAAACATCACTATTATTGTGATAAATGAGAAAAGCATTGAATAGACATTACAGAAAGAATTTTTACAAATAAATTTTTATATTAACCTTTGCATAAATAATACAAATTATAAATAATATTGAAATGATACTTTAAATATTAAAGTACGCCAGTAGGTGGCCGCGAGTGAGTCATTAAATCACTCAGAAATTATTCCGTAATGAAGGAGTCACTGAATCACTGACTGATTCGTTCAAAGCTGTAGATTCATTCAGTAATGAATCACCGCTGTGTGGTTCTCAGCTGTGAAACAGTGCTGCTGGTGTGAAATTGCTAAACTAAACCATACTTTGGGAGTTCGTAGCGGGTTCGCGAATCATTTGAGTCAGTTCGGGAGTTCAAAGCGGGATCTCGAATCATTTGAGTCATTTCGAGAGTTCGTAGCGGGATCGCGAATCATTTGAGTCATTTCGAGAGTTCGTAGCGGTTAGGGAACATCCAGGTGGACACACACACACACACACACACACACACACGGTGTCCAAACAACATCAAGTTCTTTATACACTGTTACAGCACTTACTCAGATTGACAAGATTGCAGTTTGAAGTTTAGTAATTAGTTTTATTAATTTTTTTTAATGTTTATGTCAGTTTTAATAATTTTAGCATTTCAACTTTTTTGAAAAAAAAAGAAGCTTTAATTCAATTACAGAAAACTGTTTTTAGTAGTTTCAGTCTTAGTTAACAACAATGACACATAGTTGGTTGCTTTGGGAATGAATTATTAGTTAGGAATAAAAGTTTAACTGTGTGTGCTTATTTTACATATTTATTTTTTTTAAATAAAATGTAAAAATTATATATGTTTTGTACGAGTTTCTGTCTTCTGCTGAACGCTAAAAAGATGATGCTTTAAACACCAAACGGTTGATGGTACCCATTCACTTCCATAGTATTTCTTCCTGTAGCACAGAAGTCAATGGGTGCCGTTCACGAAACGCACCTGAAGCACAGATCAGGGTTATTAACAGAAATTCATTAATTAGATGATGTGCAATCAATTTGGACGGAGAATAAACATCACTATTATTGTGATAAATGAGAAAAGCATTGAATAGATATTACAGAAAGAATTTTTACAAATAAATTTTTATATTAACCTTTGCATAAATAATACAAATTATAATATTGAAATGATACTTTAAATATGAAACTGCGCCAGTAGGTGGCCGCGAGTGAGTCATTAAATCACTCAGAAATTATTCCGTAATGAAGGAGTCACTGAATCACTGACTGATTCGTTCAAAGCTGTAGATTCATTCAGTAATGAATCACCGCTGTGTGGTTCTCAGCTGTGAAACAGTGCTGCTGGTGTGAAATTGCTAAACTAAACCATACTTTGGGAGTTCGTAGCGGGTTCGCGAATCATTTGAGTCAGTTCGGGAGTTCAAAGCGGGATCTCGAATCATTTGAGTCAGTTCGTGAGTTCGTAGCGGGATCGCGAATCATTTGAGTCATTTCGAGAGTTCGTAGCGCGTTCGCGAATCATTTTAGTCATTTCGAGAGTTCGTAGCGGGATCGCGAATCATTTGAGTCATTTCGAGAGTTCGTAGCGGGATCGCGAATCATTTGAGTCATTTCGAGAGTTCGTAGCGGGATCGCGAATCATTTGAGTCATTTCGAGAGTTCGTAGCGGTTAGGGAACATCCAGGTGGACACACACACACACACACACACACACACACACGGTGTCCAAACCACATCAAGGTCTTTATAAACTGTTACAGCACTTATTCAGATTGACAAGATTGCAGTTTGAAGTTTAGGAATTAGTTTTATTAATTTTTTTAAATATTTATGTCAGTTTTAATAATATTAGCATTTCAACTGTTTTGAAAAAAAAAGAAGCTTTAATTCAATTACAGAAAACTGTTTTTAGTAGTTTCAGTCTTAGTTAACAACAATGACACATAGTTGGTTGCTTTGGGAATGAATTTTTAGTTAGGAATAAAAGTTTAACTGTGTGTGCTTATTTTACATATTTATTTTTTTAAATAAAATGTAAAAATTATATATGTTTTGTACGAGTTTCTGTCTTCTGCTGAATGCTAAAAAGATGATGCTTTAAACACCAAACGGTTGATGGTACCCATTCACTTCCATAGTATTTCTTCCTGTAGCACAGAAGTCAATGGGTGCCGTCAACGGTTCGCTCTCAAAAAAACATCTTCTTTAGTGTTCAACAGAAAAAAAAAAACACTTGTTCAGGCTGAGGAAGAGTAAACGATCGCATGATTTGATTGTTTGATTCCTCTCACACAAACAATACAGTTATATGAGTGTTAATCTAAACTGTGTTTGAATATGAAGCACTTTGTGTGTGAAGACATTTGTCAATCAACCAATCAGCTGTCACTCGATTTCAGAGCCGCTAACTAGAATAAGATCACAGCTACTTTTAATTTCAGTATAAATATGGAGTTGAACACAAGGCTTGATGAACTAATACTTTGATAAAGATAAAGCATATTTATAATCATCAAGGCTCCTGCAGACGTATGTTTTAGGAAGATTGTCCAGGGTTTATTTTTTTACTTTTCTTTTACCTGCCACCTTTCAACTCGGACACAAACACAAGATATTTTAATTTGATGAAGGTCATGGTGTTCTTCTTCAAAATATATTCTCTTAATAGTTCATTCTATTCCTCGCCCCTTTGGCAGATATCTTTGCTTGTGTTAAGAGAATGAATGTTATTCTGCAGTGTCTGGCTCACTCCAATCTCGGATAGTTCTGCCGTCTTTGCTGATCTCCATCCAAACACAGCGTTGACCTTCTTCACCAGCTCCTGACCGCCATCTCTGATCCTGCGTGCGATCTCAGAGATGTGTGTGTGTGTGTGTGTGTGTGTGTGTGTGTGCAGACCTGCGGAGACCCGGCTCTGACACACACATCCATCTGCAGATCTATATACGCTCCAGAGAGCACCACGTCTCCGCTCTCCTTCACCTAGAGCCAGAACAGATCAGCGCTAAACACACACTGAAGGACTAAACACACACACCGAACGCTTCGTCACCTTGCACTGGATGTGAATCCTGTTCCCTTCCTTCCACATCTCCGTCTGCAGAGATTGTCCCGGATACACCGGCTTCACGAAACGCACATGAAGCACAGATCAGGGTTATTAACAGAAATTCATTAATTAGATGATGTGCAATCAATTTGGACGGAGAATAAACATCACTATTATTGTGATAAATGAGAAAAGCATTGAATAGACATTACAGAAAGAATTTTTACAAATACATTTTTATATTAACCTTTGCATAAATAATACAAATTATAAATAATATTGAAATGATACTTTAAATATGAAACTGCGCCAGTAGGTGGCCGCGAGTGAGTCATTAAATCACTCAGAAATTATTCCGTAATGAAGGAGTCACTGAATCACTGACTGATTCGTTCAAAGCTGTAGATTAATTCAGTAATGAATCACCGCTGTGTGTTTCTCAGCTGTGAAACAGTGCTGCTGGTGTGAAATTGCTAAACTAAACCATACTTTGGGAGTTCGTAGCGGGTTCGCAAATCATTTGAGTCAGTTCGGGAGTTCAAAGCGGGATCGCGAATCATTTGAGTCATTTCGAGAGTTCGTAGCGGGATCGCGAATCATTTGAGTCAGTTCGAGAGTTCGTAGCGGGATCGCGAATCATTTGAGTCATTTCGAGAGTTCGTAGCGGGAGCGCGAATCATTTGAGTCATTTCGAGAGTTCGTAGCGGGATCGCGAATCATTTGAGTCATTTCGAGAGTTCGTAGCGGGATCGCGAAGCATTTGAGTCATTTCGAGAGTTCGTAGCTGGAGCGCGAATCATTTGAGTCATTTCGAGAGTTCGTAGCGGGAGCGCGAATCATTTGAGTCATTTCGAGAGTTCGTAGCGGGAGCGCGAATCATTTGAGTCATTTCGAGAGTTCGTAGCGGGATCGCGAATCATTTGAGTCATTTCGAGAGTTCATAGCGTTAGGGAACATCCAGGTGGACACACACACACACACACACACAAGTTCAAGTTCAAGTTCAGTTTATTTGTATAGCGCATTTACAACAGCCTCCTGGCTGACCAAAGTGCTTCACATAAGAGCAAGAATATTGCATATACATAAAGAAAAATAAAAAAATAAAATAAATAAAAAATAAAATAGACCAGACAAAAATTTAAAACCACCCATTTCAAAATGTAGCATAACACAGTAGTCAGTACACTAAGGAGAATAAAAAAGTTTTTAGCAAGGATTTAAAAATAGACAAGGAAGGGGCCAGTCTGATCTCTAAAGGCAGGGTATTCCAGAGTCGTGGCCCAGCCTAGCCTAACACGAGGGACCACCAACAGAGCCTGGTCAAAGGAACGTAGGTTTCTTGATGGAGTATAAGGATGAAGAAGTTCAGATAAATAGACAGGAGCTTTGTTATGAAGGGATTTATAAATGAAGAGGAGAATTTTAAAGTCTATTCTCTGAGAAATTGGCAACCAGTGAAGGGATCTGAGAATTGGGGTTATGTGTTCATGTTTACGACAGTTTAAAAGAAGTCTGGCTGCAGCATTTTGGACTAGCTGAAGTCGTGCAATTTGAGATTTAGATATACCGCAATATAAAGAATTGCAGTAATCTAGACGCGATGTAAAAAATGCATGAACAGCCATTTCTAGAGTTTTTGGAGTGAGAAAGTTTTTAATTTTAGACAGTAAACGAAGCTGATAGAAACTGGATCCAATAACAGAAGAGATATGTCTATCAAATTTTAAGTGTTGGTCAATAGTAATACCTAGGTTCTTCACCTGTGAGGATCTAAAAACGGATAAACTATCTAGCTCAGGGCTTATACACTGAGAGTTGTCATTTGGACCGAAAATAATTACCTCGGTCTTGGCCTCGTTTAAGAAGAGGAAATTTTGGGCTAGCCATAATTTCACCTCCTCTAAACATTGGAGAAGAGAAGTGATCGCAGTGGAGTTGTTTTTCTTAACTGGAAGATAGATTTGAGTGTCATCTGCATAGAAATGAAAAGACACACCATGTTTTCTTAGGATAGAACCCAGAGGCAGCATGTACAGAGAAAAAAGAGAGGGAGCTAAAATAGAGCCTTGTGGAACGCCACAGGTCAGAGGAGCAGGGGAAGACAAAAAATTTCCCAGTTTCACTAAAAACCTTCTGTCAGATAGGTACGATTGAAACCATTTCAGAGCATTTGCTTTTAGACCTACCCAAGACTCTAATCTAGATAATAGTATGGAGTGGTCTATGGTATCAAAAGCGGCTGATAAATCTAAAAGAATAAGAACCACAGAGTCCCCGGAATCAGTGGAGAGGTAAATATCATTTAACACCCTCAAAAGGGCGGACTCAGTGCTGTGAGCAGATTTAAAACCAGATTGAAAGACCTCATAAATAGAATTACTGGTCAAAAAGTGTTGAAGTTGATTCAAGCACAATTTTCTCTAAAACTTTTGAAATAAAAGGCATAACAGAAATTGGACGAAAATTTTTTAGAACAGTGTGGTCCAGTGAAGGCTTCTTGAGAAGAGGAGTGACTGTAGCAACTTTAAAGTCGGCAGGAACGGAGCCAGTTTGGAGACACTTATTAATAAGAGACAGCAGACCAGGCCCAATCGAATCAATAATTAATTTTAAAAATTTGGGGTGAATGATATCACTAGAACAGAATGAGGGCTTAAGATTGTCAATCACCTCCTTCAATTCCTGGAGACTGATGGGTTGAAAAGCATCCAAAAATGCAGATGAAGATGACATGATAGGAGAGATGGATAAAGTTAAAGTGGGGCAGACACCAAGTCTTAAGTTAGTAATTTTGTCACTAAAATATCTCAAGAAGCTTTCACAGAGAGCATCAGAGGCCACAGGCAAGGTGGTAACAGAAGGATTGGTAACAGACTGAATAATTGAAAATAAAACCTTAGGTTTAGAGTGATTAGATTCAATTATGTTAGAAAAGTATGCAGCTTTTGCAGACTTAGCTGCAGACTGGTATGAAGTAAGAGAGCCTCTGAAAAATTGAAGAGAGATATGCAGCCTGTCTTTTTTCCATTTACGTTCTGCCTTTCTACAGTTTTGTCTTAGGAGACGGGTATCAGAGTTTTGCCACAGTATAGATTTAGTTTTTTGCTTGTGAGGCTTAAGGGGGGCAGTTGTATTTGCTGCCTTAAGCCAGGCAGAGTTCAAGAGGCTAAGATGTTGATCAGCATCCAAGTCAGATAACGGTTGATCTAAGTGCAACTGTGAGCAACAATCAGCAAAACACAAGTTGAAATTTGTGCTAAACTGTGGAGAGTAGAAGCGAGAAAGATTTACAGTAGTATTTGAAAAGTAAGAGAGATCTGGAAGACACAGTGTGAATAATATAGGCTTATGGTCAGAGATCATAAAATCAGAGAGCACAACATCAGTCACATCAAGCCCATATGAGAGTACAAGATCCAACGTATGACCCTGAATATGAGTAGCGTCACTGATCCACTGGGATAGATTAAAAGCATCGATAATATTAAGAAACTCATGTGATAAGGGGTTAGACGGACAGCAGACATGGATATTAAAATCGCCCACCAATAGAAAGCGATCGTAATTTGTGGCAATATTGCCGATCAGTTCAGTGAAATGCTGTATAAAATCCTTAGTGCAGTGCGGAGGACGGTAAATCACCACTAGACATACAGGACCATTCCAGTCCAAGTGAAGAAACTGAGCTTCAAAGCTGGAAAAGGCCGTTCCAGGGACCAATCGACAGCGTGCAGAGAGAGAGTTCTTTAAAATTGTTACTATGCCACCCCCGCGTCCACTCGGACGAGGAGAGTTAAAAAATGTGCAGTCATCAGGGATCAGATCAGAAAACGGAGTTAGATCACCAACCTTTATCCAGGATTCCGTGATAAACATAAAATCCAAGTTGTGAGCTGAGTAAAAGTCGTTTAATAAGAAGGTCTTATTCACCAAGGAACGGGCATTTAATAATGCCATCTTTGGTGGAGAGATAATAACAGGAGATGAGGACGCTCTTTCCAGCGCGCGTAGATTTCTGTGAGTTACTCCCCGACGTCGGGAGCCGAGGCCGATTCGGTGGAGACCGGAACGAGAAACAGGACTCGGGTGCAGGGGGAGAACATGACGAAGCCACCGGTATGCCACGTCCAGTGGGCGCCAGGTGGTAGAGCCACCGTAAAACGATTCATGAGAAGGATCAGAGAGAAAGCCAGCCCGCAGATGAGCTTTCAGCTTCACGAAGTATCCTCCTCGGTTTCCTCGTTTCCTCCTTCGCTTTTTCCGCGGGATGTTGAGGGGCCACCGGCGGATATGTCCCGGGATAGCCGATGTGAACGGCTCATCGGTCTTGTTAAAGGAGCAGTGCACATCTAAAGTGTTTGTGAAAGAGGTCGCAACCGAGTTGCGAATATCCAAAAGTGCTTGACGGTCGTAGATTAAGAGCGTGTAGCAGTTTAAAAATAGAGCAGACAACCAGACAAGCAACCACAAGAGCGACAGACGGCAGGCCCAGTACACAGGCGCCATCTTTTTCCACACACACACGGTGTCCAAACAACATCAAGGTCTTTATAAACTGTTACAGCACTTACTCAGATTGACAAGATTGCAGTTTGAAGTTTAGGAATTAGTTGTATTAATTTTTTTTTATGTTTATGTCAGTTTTAATAATTTTAGCATTTCAACTTTTTTGAAAAAAAAAAGAAGCTTTAATTCAATTACAGAAAACTGTTTTTAGAAGTTTCAGTCTTAGTTAACAACAATGACACATAGTTGGTTGCTTTGGGAATGAATTACTAGTTAGGAATAAAAGTTTAACTGTGTGTGCTTATTTTACATATTTATTTTTTTAAATAAAATGTAAAAATTAGATATGTTTTGTACGAGTTTCTGTCTTCTGCTGAATGCTAAAAAGATGATGCTTTAAACACCAAACGGTTGATGGTACCCATTCACTTCCATAGTATTTCTTCCTGTAGCACAGAAGTCAATGGGTGCCGTCAACGGTTCGCTCTCAAAAAACATCTTCTTTAGTGTTCAACAGAAAAAAAAAAACACTTGTTCAGGCTGAGGAAGAGTAAACGATCGCATGATTTGATTGTTTGATTCCTCTCACACAAACAATACAGTTATATGAGTGTTAATCTAAACTGTGTTTGAATATGAAGCACTTTGTGTGTGAAGACATTTGTCAATCAACCAATCAGCGGTCACTCGATTTCAGAGCCGCTAACTAGAATAAGATCACAGCTACTTTTAATTTCAGTATAAATATGGAGTTGAACACAAGGCTTGATGAACTAATACTTTGATAAAGATAAATCATATTTATAATCATCAAGGCTCCTGCAGACGTATGTTTTAGGAAGATTGTCCAGGGTTTATTTTTTACTCTTTTCTTTTACCTGCCACCGTTCGACTCGGACACAAACACAAGATATTTTAATTTGATGAAGGTCATGGTGTTCTTCTTCAAAATATATTCTCTTAATAGTTCATTCTATTCCTCGCCCCTTTGGCAGATATCTTTGCTTGTGTTAAGAGAATGAATGTTATTCTGCAGTGTCTGGCTCACTCCACTCTCGGATAGTTCTGCCGTCTTTGCTGATCTCCATCCGAACACAGCGTTGACCTTCTTCACCAGCTCCTGACCGCCATCTCTGATCCTGCGTGCGATCTCAGAGATGTGTGTGTGTGTGTGTGTGTGTGTGTGTGCAGACCTGCGGAGACCCGGCTCTGACACACACATCCATCTGCAGATCTATATACGCTCCAGACAGCACCACGTCTCCGCTCTCCTTCACCTAGAGCCAGAACAGATCAGCGCTAAACACACACTGAAGGACTAAACACACACACCGAACGCTTCGTCACCTTGCACTGGATGTGAATCCTGTTCCCTTCCTTCCACATCTCCGTCTGCAGAGATTGTCCCGGATACACCGGCTTCACGAAACGCACATGAAGCACAGATCAGGGTTATTAACAGAAATTCATTAATTAGATGATGTGCAATCAATTTGGACGGAGAATAAACATCACTATTATTGTGATAAATGAGAAAAGCATTGAATAGACATTACAGAAAGAATTTTTACAAATACATTTTTATATTAACCTTTGCATAAATAATACAAATTATAAATAATATTGAAATGATACTTTAAATATGAAACTGCGCCAGTAGGTGGCCGAGAGTGAGTCATTAAATCACCCAGAAATTATTCCGTAATGAAGGAGTCACTGAATCACTGACTGATTCGTTCAAAGCTGTAGATTCATTCAGTAATGAATCACCGCTGTGTGGTTCTCAGCTGTGAAACAATGCTGCTGGTGTGAAATTGCTAAACTAAACCATACTTTGGGAGTTCGTAGCGGGATCGCGAATCATTTGAGTCAGTTCGTGAGTTCGTAGCGGGATCGCGAATCATTTGAGTCATTTCGAGAGTTCGTAGCGGGATCGCGAATCATTTGAGTCATTTCGAGAGTTCGTAGCGGGATCGCGAATCATTTGAGTCATTTCGAGAGTTCGTAGCGGGATCGCGAATCATTTGAGTCATTTCGATAGTTCGTAGCGGGAACGCGAATCATTTGAGTCATTTCGATAGTTCGTAGCGGGAACGCGAATCACTTGAGTCATTTCGATAGTTCGTAGCGGGAACGCGAATCATTTGAGTCATTTCGATAGTTCGTAGCTGGAACGCGAATCATTTGTGTAATTTCTGTAGTTCGTAGCGGGAACGCGAATCATTTGAGTCATTTCGAGAGTTCGTAGCGGGAACGCGAATCATTTGAGTCATTTCGAGAGTTCGTAGCGGGATCGCGAATCACTTGAGTCATTTCGAGAGTTCGTAGCGGGATCGCGAATCATTTGAGTCATTTCGAGAGTTCGTAGCAGGATCGCGAATCATTTGAATCAGTTCGGGAGTTCGGAGCGGGTTCGCCCCAGATAGCAAACGTACGTCGCGGAAACTTCTGCTGAAGAGCGCATCATCTGATAAATATCGCCTTCTTTTTGTATAGTCGTATTTTGATGCTCTGTAGATCGTCTGTTTGAGCGGTTAAATGAATCGTCTTCCCTACCTCTAAATGACATCTATACAACGTATCTTTATCACCCGAAATACGCCGGCATGTCCGTCGAGAATGAGAAGCTGCTATACTTGATTAATTTAGAAATAACGATTATTTAAAATCCATATTCTGTGATTTGCTTTTCTTTGTACAAGAACGCATATAGCATGTTTAAAAGCAAACATTACATTATTTTGTATAGACTTTACATCAATGGATCTTGTCCCATTTTTGTCTTATATCCCAGGGAACACAAGTTAGGAGAAAATTGTTAGCCTGAATGCAATGTAATTCGCTTTGGATAAAAACATCTGCTAAATGCATACATTTATTTATTAAACGTATTATATTCCACTGATGTTTTCAAGGAGACACACTTTTCCTTTACTTATGTGCACAGGATCTGTGCGCTTTACATGAACATTAATATTGCTCTAAATGATCAGGCAAAAGGTGACTTATACTTCTTTACTGGAAACAAACGAGAACAAAAGCACAAAAAAGTGTTTTAACCTCGTAATCCATCATGCACTTTTAAATGGGTTTGTCCAACTATCCCTGTTAATGCAGATAAACGCGCGTGGAAGATCATTGACTACTTGTAGGTTTGAAGTGTTCAACATTACAAGATTAGTGATTGCAATTAACGATTAAATGTTTTATATATATATATATATATATATATATATATATATATATATATATATATATATATGATGTTGAGCAAGTTACTCCAAATAAAGTAACTATGATTATTTTGTACTTCAAGTGTAATAACATTACTGTACTATTTACACACTTGTAAATGTTCAACTTGAGATGTTTGTTAAATTCACTATTGTTTTAGACAAATGTTCAATAGTCTATACAGTATTTAATGCAATTACTGTACATCCTGCCTATAAGTGAACTCCAGAATAATTCTGAGCAATAGACTACTCAATAATTAGTCCCATCAACACTTACCTGTCTACATAACTATATAACTTCCTGGAAAGTTCAGCTTCAAGTCTTCTCAAACACTACTGAACCTGCTATTTGTGCTCTTCAGGAGCACTGCTTAATTACAGACAGGGCTGTTGGATCAGTGTTGAATTTGACAGAATTGATCACCCTCATTATTATAATTAAGAGCTGATTCATGGCTTCAGTTCATGTAGTTCTTTACCTCCACAGCAGATATTAAAATTATGGAATGTACACCCAGCCATGGCTTACCTCACATATTACATTTAATATTTTATTTAGAAGCACCATTAAAATGCTTTCAGTATCTATTGAGAATGGTTACAAAGACACTCATTTTTAGATATTTAACTCTACAAGGTAGAAACCTCAGAAGGAAGCACATCTATTATCTCTTCTAGGGAAAGATGAAGTGAAGTTGCTTTTAAATAATAAACTTGAGATATATTCAATACAAATATTAAAAACAACTGAATGGACAAAGGTAGGCGAGACCATGCTACATTGTGAACTGTAACAAATCAGGGAAACTGTTAGGCAAGACTAAATGATTTGAGTTGGATATTGTGTAGAGATTATGTTGTGAATGGCATCTCTCTCCAGAACAGAAATCCATAATATTGGCAGTATGCAGGGTGCAGACACTGGTGATGGACTGTGATGAGACACAGGTGTGGGACAGATCGTGACCAGGGCTGAATCTGGGTGTCTTATGCCGCGTTTCCACCGAAATTACCCGGAACATTTGTACCAGGAACTTTTTTTCCCAAGAACTCCCATCCCACCCCCCGCCCCCCCTCCCCCCGACCTGTTGCTTTCTGTGTTTCCACGGTGGTGTAAAGTACTGGGAAGATTAGGCAAATAGACTGGTGATGTAGGTCTGCGCGTTTCTCAATACAAAGTATGCTGATTTTGGACGTGCATCCTCGGTAGTTCAGACTTTGCTCATTGGATTCGGGAGTGTGATGTCCGCGATGACACAAATCCGGTACATCTGTAAACAGCAGCGTACTTCATAACTTTAGTCAACTCGCTTTGGCTACTGCAATTTTCCTCTCTGTATATTTACAATAAAACGAAATAGGTTAGGTTTTTATTTTTGAGAGTATATTTAGAATAGTGAGTGCTACAGTTAGAGGGTCGAATAAATATATGATAAATAATAATAATAATAATAAACAATGTAAACATAGTTAGGCTATTTAAGTTCCTCTCGCTCCACAACAAATCCTTTGAATTTAAAAGTATTTAGAAAATATAATTAAAAGATATGAATTCACAAGCCAAAATGAATGATCATTTTAGGCTAGAATGAAACTGAAACTAAAGTTGGGTCTCTCATTCAACACAAAATCAAAATATTCTGTAAATATTATTTACGTACTTCACTCGCTTCCAATATCCACATAAAAGAAAATGTTTTACATCAGGGCAGTAAGGTGATAACGATACAGATTTTACTACATAAAAACTGAGCAGTGTGTGTTTGTGTTTAACTTTACTGTTTTTTTATGATAATGAACAGACAAAGTTGATAAAAATGAATATATATATATATATATATATATATATATATATATATATATATATATTCGTTGTTGTTTTATGGCCTATATCTGACGTATTATTAAATGTGTTTTGTTGTTACTTTTTTGTTAGTTGTCCTATTTTGAGAGTAACTATTAATAGGCTAATAATAGGCCTATAATTAAATTTTTATGTAGCCTAATAATTAATGTATTCTTGAAATTAAATGTAAGGCTTTAGAATTAAGATGGACATTTTAACGATGTCCGCCAATGACATCTTTTTGATGTCTTTTCAAGGAGTTATTGCTGGGTGGGAGTGATTCGCAAAACGTGCTTCGGAGTCCCGATCTGAGTCAAATGTTTTGCAAACTCACTCCAAATTCCTGATCCCAAATAATTCGCGAAAGGCGCTTTGGAGTCCCGATCTGAATCAAATCTTTTGCAAACTCACTCCGAAGTGATCTCAAATGATTCGCGAAATGCGCTTCAGAGTCCCGATCTATCAAATGTTTTGCAAACTCACTCCGAAGTCCTGATCTCAAATAATTCGCGAAATGCGATTCGGAGTCCCGATCTGAATCAAATAATTTGCAAACTCACTCAGAAGTCCTGATCTCAAATGATTTGCAAAACGCGCTTGGGAGTCCAAATCTAGTTTTTTTTTTTTTTTAAGAGTAGATTTAGAATAGTGAGTGCTACAGTTAGAGGGTCAAATAAATATATGATAAATAATAATAATAATAATAATAATAAACAATGTAATAACGGTACAGATTTTACTACATAAAAACTGAGCAGTGTGTGTTTGTGTTTAAAGTTACTGTTTTTTATGATAATGAACAGACAAAGGTGATAAAAATGAATAGATATATATTAAATAGATATATATTTTTTTCGTTGTTGTTTTATGGCCTATATCTGACGTATTATTAAATGTGTTTTGTTGTTACTTTTTTGTTAGTTGTCCTATTTTGAGAGTTATTATTAATAGGCTAATAATAGGCCTATAATTAAATTTTTACGTAGCCTAATAATTAATGTATTCTTGAAATTAAATGTAAGGCTTTAGAATTAAGATGGACATTTTAAGTACGTCCGCCAATGATGTCTTTTTGATGTCTTTTCAAGGAGTTATTGCTGGGTGTGATTCCCGAAACGTGCTTCGGAGTCCCGATCTGAGTCAAATGTTTTGCAAACTCACTCCAAATTCCTGATCCCAAATAATTCTGATAACTGCTGATAACGCCCCATTCAATCGAGTGATAACGTTCGAATTGGGTGGAATCACTCCCACCCAGCAATAACTCGTTGAAAAGACATCAAAAAGATGTCATTGGCGGACGTACTTAAAATGTCCATCTTAATTCTAAAGCCTTACATTTAATTTCAAGAATACAATAATTATTAGGCTACATAAAAATTTAATTATAGGCCTATTATTAGCCTATTAATAGTTACTCTCAAAATAGGACAACTAACAAAAAAGTAACAACAAAACACATTTAATAATACGTCAGATATAGGCCATAAAACAAAAATGTATATATGGTTAATTTGCAGTTGCCATGGCTACAAGAACTATGATCTGTGGTATTATTGATAAAACCATGGGTAATTTTCGTAAGGGAACCTGAAAAAAAAAAAAAAACTTTCACAGGAATGTGCCTGAAAGTGATAAACTGGCCTCGTTTTTACCTAAATGATTTATAATTTCTTGTAATATATATTAAAATGTATAAGTGTGATGAAACGGCGGAGTCAGTTAGATCCATCTGCAGCAGTTTATTAATACAGGTGAGTAAGCAGAGAACAGCTGACATAAACTCAGGCTGGCAATGAAAAGGAACTTAAGCAGACGTTCGTAGAGAACTCAGATAATCTCATCAAACGGGTTACAAGGATCAGAGATAATAACAATACAGACCAGGGGTAAATCAAAACTTCACAAAATATAAAAGGGAACAGCAGTCAATATAAAGGGGAGAACTCAAGGTGCAGGTGAAAATACTAGAAGGTAATCAAGATAATTAAGCAGGGTTAGACGGGGATGATTGGGGAGAGGGACACTGGGAAATGCAGTCCTAATATTCAGGAGAGAGGGATCTGATGCCGCCAGAGGAGGGCGTAGCAGAACGTTCCATGACAATAAGGTGTGTACATTGTTTTTCTTCTAATAAAAAAAAATGTATAAGGTGTGCATTGTAGCTGACATCTGAATGAACACATTACACTTGTTTTATGACTGCAAGTCTTTCTCCTCAAATGCTATTGAGCTTCAAATTTGCCTTTCAGTCCATGTGAAAAAGTAGCATAATTTACATATGATGTACAGTTTATTTTAATAAATATTAAACATTATATTCAGTTTTGTTTTATAGCTGACACCTAGATGAACAATTACAGTTGATTTTATGACTGTAAGTCATTCTCCTCAAATGCTACTGACGTTAGAAAAGTGTACACAATATCGCATGTAACTTTAGAGACGGTCCCTAAATTTGACACTCTCGAACGTCCAACGTCAAGCCACCTTTTCTTCTTTCTCTTTTCGGCACCAGAGGGATACATCCTTTTTGTGACATGGCTTATCATTTATTACAGTGATGCGCAATTGCGCATGACTCAAACGCTAGCAGACACAGCAGCAGTTGTCGGTAATTAATAATTTTCTTGTCTTGAATTATTAATTTATTTGTTCATTATTCATTTATATCACTTTTTTAAGTTATTTATATTTTTATTTATAGTCATTTCTATGGGCTGATAACTGCTGATAACGCCCCATTCAATCGAGTGATAACGTTCGAATTGGGTGGAATCACTCCCACCCAGCAATAACTCGTTGAAAAGACATCAAAAAGATGTCATTGGCAGACGTCGTTAAAATGTCCATCTTAATTCTAAAGCCTTACATTTAATTTCAAGAATACATTAATTATTAGGCTACATAAAAATTTAATTATATGCCTATTATTAGCCTATTAATAATTACTCTCAAAATAGGACAACTAACAAAAAAGTAACAACAAAACACATTGCATAATACGTCAGATATAGGCCATAAAACAACAACGAAAAAAATATATATATCTATTTAATATATATCTATTCATTTTTATCACCTTTGTCTGTTCATTATCATAAAAAACAGTAACTTTAAACACAAACACACACTGCTCAGTTTTTATGTAGTAAAATCTGTACCGTTATTACATTGTTTATTATTATTATTATTATTATTATTATTATTATTATTATTTATCATATATTTATTTGACCCTCTAACTGTAGCACTCACTATTCTAAATCTACTCTTAAAAAAAAAAAAAAAAACTAGATCGGGACTCCCAAGCGCGTTTCTCGAATCATTTGAGATCACTTCGGAGTGAGTTTGCAAAAGATTTGTTTCAGATCGGGACTCCAAAGCGCCTTTCGCGAATTATTTGGGATCAGGAATTTGGAGTGTGTTTGCAAAACATTTGACTCAGATCAGGACTCCGAAGCACGTTTTGCGAATCACTCCCACCCAGCAATAACTCGTTGAAAAGACATCAAAAAGATGTCATTGGCGGAGGTCGTTAAAATGTCCATCTTAATTCTAAAGCCTTACATTTAATTTCAAGAATACATTAATTATTAGGCTACGTAAAAATTTAACTATAGGCCTATTATTAGCCTATTAATAGTTACTCTCAAAATAGGACAACTAACAAAAAAGTAACAACAAAACACATTTAATAATACGTCAGATATAGGCCATAAAACAAAAACGAATATATATATATATATATATATATATATATATATATATATATATATATATATATATATATATATATATATATATTCGTTTTTATCAACTTTGTCTGTTCACTATCATAAAAAACTGTAAAGTTAAACACAAAAACACTGCTCAGTTTTTATGTAGTAAAATCTGTACCGTTAAGCGTTATCACCTTACTGCCCTGATGTAAAACATTTTCTTTTATGTGGATATTGGAAGCGAGTGAAGTACGTAAATAATATTTACAGAATATTTTGATTTTGTGTTGAATGAGAGACCCAACTTTAGTTTCAGTTTCATTCTAGCCTAAAATGATCATTCATTTTGGCTTGTGAATTCATATCTTTTAATTATATTTTCTAAATACTTTTAAATTCAAAGGATTTGTTGTGGAGCGAGAGGAACTTAAATAGCCTAACTATGTTTACATTGTTTATTATTATTATTATTATTTATCATATGTTTATTTGACCCTCTAACTTTAGCACTCACTATTCTAAATCTACTCTTAAAAAAACCTAGATCGGGACTCCGAAGCAAATCATTTGAGATCAGAATTTCAGAGTGAGTTTGCAAAATATTTGATTCAGATCGGGACTCCGAAGCGCCTTTCGCGAATTATTTGGGATCAGGAATTTGGAGTGAGTTTGCAAAACATTTGACTCAGATCAGGACTCCGAAGCACGTTTTGCGAATCACTCCCACCCAGCAATAACTCGTTGAAAAGACATCAAAAAGACATCATTGGCAGACGTTGTTAAAATGTCCATCTTAATTCTAAAGCCTTACATTTAATTTCAAGAATACATTAATTATTAGGCTACGTAAAAACTTAATTATAGGCCTATTATTAGCCTATTAATAATTACTCTCAAAATAGGACAACTAACAAAAAAGTAACAACAAAACACATTTAATAATACGTCAGATATAGGCCATAAAACAACAACGAAAAAAAAAATATATATTTAATATATATCTATTCATTTTTATCACCTTTGTCTGTTCATTATAATAAACAAACAGTAACTTTAAACACAAACACACACTGCTCAGTTTTTATGTAGTAAACTCTGTACCGTTAAGCGTTATCACCTTACTGCCCTGATGTAAAACATTTTCTTTTATGTGGATATTGGAAGCGAGTGAAGCACGTAAATAATATTTACAGAAAAAAAATGATTTTGTTTGGAATGAGAGACCCAACTTTAGTTTCAGTTTCATTCTAGCCTAAAATGATCATTCATTTTGGCTTGTGAATTTATATCTTTTAATTATATTTTCTAAATACTGTTAAATTCAAAGGATTTGTTGTGGAGCGAGAGGAACTTAAATAGCCTAACTATGTTTACATTGTTTATTATTATTATTATTATTTATCATATATTTATTTGACCCTCTAACTTTAGCACTCACTATTCTAAATCTACTCTTAAACAATAAAAAAAAAAAAAAAAAAAAAAAAAAAAACCTAGATCGGGACTCCGAAGCAAATCATTTGAGATCAGGACTTCTGAGTGAGTTTGCAAAATATTTGATTCAGATCGGGACTCCGAATCGCATTTCGTGAATTATTTGAGATCAGGACTTCGGAGTGAGTTTGCAAAACATTTGATAGATCGGGACTCTGAAGCGCATTTCGCGAATCATTTGAGATCACTTCGGAGTGAGTTTGCAAAAGATTTGATTCAGATCGTGACTCCAAAGCGCCTTTCGCGAATTATTTGGGATCAGGAATTTGGAGTGAGTTTGCAAAACATTTGACTCAGATCGGGACTCCGAAGCACGTTTTGCGAATCACTCCCACCCAGCAATAACTCCTTGAAAAGACATCAAAAAGATGTCATTGGCGGACGTCGTTAAAATGTCCATCTTAATTCTAAAGCCTTACATTTAATTTCAAGAATACATTAATTATCAGGCTACATAAACATTTAATTATAGGCCTATTATTAGCCTATTAATAGTTACTCTCAAAATAGGACAACTAACAAAAAAGTAACAACAAAACACATTTAATAATACGTCAGATATAGGCCATAAAACAAAAAGGAATATATATATATATATATATATATATATATATATATAATATATATATCTATTCATTTTTATCAACTTTGTCTGTTCATTATCATAAAAAACAGTAACTTTAAACACAAACACACTGCTCAGTTTTTATGTAGTAAAATCTGTACCTTTAAGCGTTATCACCTTACTGCCCTGATGTAAAACATTTTCTTTTATGTGGATATTGGAAGCGAGTGAAGTACGTACATAATATTTACAGAATATTTTGATTTTTTGTTGAATGAGAGACCCAACTTTAGTTTCAGTTTCATTCTAGCCTAAAATGATCATTCATTTTGGCTTGTGAATTCATATTTTTTAATTATATTTTCTAAATACTTTTAAATTCAAAGGATTTGTTGTGGAGCCAGAGGAACTTAAATAGCCTAACTATGTTTACATTGTTTATTATTATTATTATTATTTATCATATGTTTATGTTCACTCTATTTCAGAGCCGCTAACTAGATGAAATAATACTTTGATAAAGATAAAGCATATTTATAATCATCGAGGCTCCTGCAGACGTATGTTTTAGGAAGATTGTCCAGGGTTTATTTTTTACTCTTTTCTTTTACCTGCCACCGTTCGACTCGGACACAAACACAAGATATTTTAATTTGATGAAGGTCATGGTGTTCTTCTTCAAAATATATTCTCTGAATAGTTCATTCTATTCCTCGCCCCTTTGGCAGATATCTTTGCTTGTGTTAAGAGAATGAATGTTATTCTGCAGTGTCTGGCTCACTCCACTCTCGGATAGTTCTGCCGTCTTTGCTGATCTCCATCCGAACACAGCGTTGACCTTCTTCACCAGCTCCTGACCGCCATCTCTGATCCTGCGTGCGATCTCAGAGATGTGTGTGTGTGTGTGTGTGTGTGTGCAGACCTGCGGAGACCCGGCTCTGACACACACATCCATCTGCAGATCTATATACGCTCCAGACAGCACCACGTCTCCGCTCTCCTTCACCTAGAGCCAGAACAGATCAGCGCTAAACACACACTGAAGGACTAAACACACACACCGAACGCTTCGTCACCTTGCACTGGATGTGAATCCTGTTCCCTTCCTTCCACATCTCCGTCTGCAGAGATTGTCCCGGATACACCGGCTTCACGAAACGCACATGAAGCACAGATCAGGGTTATTAACAGAAATTCATTAATTAGATGATGTGCAATCAATTTGGACGGAGAATAAACATCACTATTATTGTGATAAATGAGAAAAGCATTGAATAGACATTACAGAAAGAATTTTTACAAATACATTTTTATATTAACCTTTGCATAAATAATACAAATTATAAATAATATTGAAATGATACTTTAAATATGAAACTGCGCCAGTAGGTGGCCGCGAGTGAGTCATTAAATCACTCAGAAATTATTCCGTAATGAAGGAGTCACTGAATCACTGACTGATTCGTTCAAAGCTGTAGATTCATTCAGTAATGAATCACCGCTGTGTGTTTCTCAGCTGTGAAACAGTGCTGCTGGTGTGAAATTGCTAAACTAAACCATACTTTGGGAGTTCGTAGCGGGTTCGCAAATCATTTGAGTCAGTTCGGGAGTTCAAAGCGGGATCGCGAATCATTTGAGTCATTTCGAGAGTTCGTAGCGGGATCGCGAATCATTTGAGTCAGTTCGAGAGTTCGTAGCGGGATCGCGAATCATTTGAGTCATTTCGAGAGTTCGTAGCGGGATCGCGAATCATTTGAGTCATTTCGAGAGTTCGTAGCGGGAGCGCGAATCATTTGAGTCATTTCGAGAGTTCGTAGCGGGATCGCGAATCATTTGAGTCATTTCGAGAGTTCGTAGCGGGATCGCGAATCATTTGAGTCATTTCGAGAGTTCGTAGCGGGAACGCGAATCATTTGAGTCATTTCGATAGTTCGTAGCGGGAACGCGAATCACTTGAGTCATTTCGATAGTTCGTAGCGGGAACGCGAATCACTTGAGTCATTTCGATAGTTCGTAGCTGGAACGCGAATCATTTGTGTCATTTCGATAGTTCGTAGCGGGAACGCGAATCATTTGAGTCATTTCGAGAGTTCGTAGCGGAACGCGAATCATTTGAGTCATTTCGAGAGTTCGTAGCGGGATCGCGAATCACTTGAGTCATTTCGAGAGTTCGTAGCGGGATCGCGAATCATTTGAGTCATTTCGAGAGTTCGTAGCAGGATCGCGAATCATTTGAATCAGTTCGGGAGTTCGGAGCGGGTTCGCCCCAGATAGCAAACGTACGTCGCGGAAACTTCTGCTGAAGAGCGCATCATCTGATAAATATCGGCTTCTTTTTGTATAGTCGTATTTTGATGTTCTGTAGATCGTCTGTTTGAGCGGTTAAATGAATCGTCTTCCCTACCTCTAAATGACATCTATACGACGTATCTTTATCACCCGAAATACGCCGGCATGTCCGTCGAGAATGAGAAGCTACTATACTTGATTAATTTAGAAATAACGATTATTTAAAATCCATATTCTGTGATTTGCTTTTCTTTGTACAAGAACGCATATAGCATGTTTAAAAGCAAACATTACATTATTTTGTATAGACTTTACATCAATGGATCTTGTCCCATTTTTGTCTTATATCCCAGGGAACACAAGTTAGGAGAAAATTGTTAGCCTGAATGCAATGTAATTCGCTTTGGATAAAAACGTCTGCTAAATGCATACATTTATTTATTAAACGTATTATATTCCACTGATGTTTTCAAGGAGACACACTTTTCCTTTACTTATGTGCACAGGATCTGTGCGCTTTACATGAACATTAATATTGCTCTAAATGATCAGGCAAAAGGTGACTTATACTTCTTTACTGGAAACAAACGATTCACTATTGTTTTAGACAAATGTTCAATAGTCTATACAGTATTTAATGCAATTACTGTACATCCTGCCTATAAGTGAACTCCAGAATAATTCTGAGCAATAGACTACTCAATAATTAGTCCCATCAACACTTACCTGTCTACATAACTATATAACTTCCTGGAAAGTTCAGCTTCAAGTCTTCTTAAACACTACTGAACCTGCTATTTGTGCTCTTCAGGAGCACTGCTTAATTACAGACAGGGCCGTTGGATCAGTGTTGAATTTGACAGAATTGATCACCCTCATTATTATAATTAAGAGCTGATTCATGGCTTCAGTTCATGTAGTTCTTTACCTCCACAGCAGATATTAAAATTGTGGAATGTACACCCAGCCATGGCTTACCTCACATATTACATTTAATATTTTATTTAGAAGCACCATTAAAATGCTTTCAGTATCTATTGAGAATGGTTACAAAGACACTCATTTTTAGATATTTAACTCTACAAGGTAGAAACCTCAGGAGGAAGCACATCTATTATCTCTTCTAGGGAAAGATGAAGTGAAGTTGCTTTTAAATAATAAACTTGAGATATATTCAATACAAATATTAA